>NW_013953299.1:46687-48599 GCF_001266775.1 Austrofundulus limnaeus
GTGTGTGTGTGTGTGTGTGTGTGCGTGCATGTGCATGTGTGTGTGTGGTTAGTTGGTAAAAGATGCATGTTTTTGTCTTCTTGATTTCTGCACTCCCATCACCTTTTATAGGTCTGTGCATGTGTGTTCTGACCACACGGGAAATGTAAGTTAACAGGTTCCCCTGCTAAAGCATTAACGTGAGAATTTAATTAAGGCGACAGTAAGGAAAGCTATTAAAGGTAAGCTGTTAGAAATGAACCAGTCAATCTGAGAGCTTCTAAATTGAATTTTTGCTGAAGTGTCCGGTGTTCAACTCATCAAATCTCATCTTCTCTTACTATCCCTGACCCCATGGGTTCAATTTAGATGCGACTCTCAGAGTATGTGCGCCTCTGTGTGTATTAGTGCAACACAACATAAACATGTGCACTGTTATATTAACAAGAATACAGAACTCAATTAAGAAAGCACTTTAGCAATCCAATTAAAAGTCTTTGGACAATTCCTCCTCTTCATCCTATTCCCTCCTCCCTTACTAATAATGAAATAACACACACATCCTCCTTCTCTCACCCCACCTTGTCTTCATAATGAAACAATTTAAAAAGCACACAAGGGTTTTAGAATAAGACTTTAAACATTGTTGCACTCTTTTCTCCTCCGGCTCTTATTCTATATGACTTGATTCTTTAACATAGCAGCAGACACTGAAATGAAGCGGCYGCTGTTTAAGGAGGAGTTTCTGCCGATGTCTTGCTGTAGGGCTCAGTAAGACAAAGTGTTCTTTCTGGACTAGATTGTGGGTTCATAACTGACACCACTTGTTCATTTGCCCTCAGTTTTCTTCGCTGTGGTGGAGGCAAAGGCTGCTTGTTTCCCATGGCAACACCTCTGCATGCTCAGGTCAGTTCGGCATCCCATAATAACATGGGCATATAGGCCAGGTTGTGGGTGTAATTATCTGTTGTGTCTCCATGGTAACCTAGCAAAAGCTTTCATCAAATTAGCCCAGTGGGTCAGCCGTTACAGTAGAGGAATCTGGAGAGTCAGACTCTCCAAGCTCATCTGGCAAAGCCAAACCTTCTGCACCCACTTTGAGTTGAGTTCAGTTCATGGGGAATAGTTTTTAAATGCAGTAAAAACATATTGATTCCAGCACCCTGCAGCAGTGGATTTCATAGTAAAATAACAAGAATAAACTCATTTAGGTTCATAAAAATAAAGCAGTGACTTGGAACTACCCATCAGCATTGTCCCTGGAAAACCTCCTGAGGGAGATGTCCATGCTGCACCTTAATCAGATGTTCAAACCACTTTGTAAGGCCACATTATGTAATAACACATTATATAATAATGTAATAAATGATCACAAATCAGTGTTTTTGTTCATCCTAACCAATAAACTTGTAATAAATGATCATGTTGCAGATACTAARCATTTAAATCTTTGAAACTGATCGATAAATGTCAAACTTTTCATCATTCAACCAACACAGGAGCGCAATGCGCATGATGCAGAAAAACAGTGCATCTGTCCCACCTGAGGACCAACTCACACCATGCGACACATGCACACACGTTGCTATCCTTGTGAGGACTTACATTGACAAAATGTTGTTTCTACTGTCTAACGCTGACCACATACCCTAAAACTAACCTCACAGGTACATGCCTCATATCAAGAGAGTATAAACACCTAACATAAACTCAGTTAATAACTAAAGGCTAACCCTTGTCTATCCAGCCGTCTCCACCATACACTTCCCACACCAGAATATCCCAGTCATATTCCACTACACCAGGGGTGCCCAAACTTTTTTGAACCAAGAGCCACTTTTGAAGTCAGCAGTTTGCCGAGAGCTACTCATCCAGTCTCGGTATCAAAAAACATAATTTTGTCTCCCTACTCCTCACTTCTTTAAAGTAAATA
>NW_013953299.1:49255-54356 GCF_001266775.1 Austrofundulus limnaeus
GGCTAAAGCCCCGCAAGCCCAGGTCTAAACGCGCCTGCTTCTGACACTGAGAGGAAGCCAGGGTCTCATAGGCAGGCAGTATGAGGTGGTTCAGGTGTAAGCAGGTCTCCAGATGATCACCAGTCTTTGTGGATCTGTTCTTGGACTTGATGATTTTCATGTGAGAGAAAGCAGACTCCAGAACTCTCCATCCATGCGACTTCTTGCTCTGGATTTGATCCCAATGTCATTTTGCAGAGTCAAAACCTCATTTTCAACACCAGAGCAGTCCAGACACAAATTTGGACACATCCTTCCATCCATCCTGGTGGACAGCTGCACGTCTTATAGCAGCTACTTTTATTTTGAAAATTATGGAAAAGTACATCTGCAGCATCAAACGCTTCTTTCATAAATTTGTCATCACTGAAAGATGTTTTCTGCAGTGTTTTTTTGTGTTGAGGCAGGTACGGGGCTGCATTAGCAGCCTTACCTTAGCTTAGGAGGGGGAATCCATCCCATAGCGTTTGTGCATTGTTTTGAAAGAAATGCCGTTCCACGTTATCCTTTTTGGACAAGCCAAGGCAGYGCTCAAATTACATATGAGACCTCTTCCCACTCAGGTGAAAATAATAAGTTTTTATTTGCTTGTTAGCTGTCTTTCGTTCATTTTTTCCCGCCTCGCTGCTTTGTTGTGAACACGTGACCCTAAAGTCTCGCGATACCGTGTTCGGAGTGCTGTTTCACCGCACCCAAAACACGCGAGACTACGTCTGTGAGCGGAGCTGACGAGCCGGCTCTCAGCTGTTAGAGGAAGGTTGCGCTCTGTGAGCTACCAGGAACCAGCCGACGAGCTACCGGTCGATCGCGATCGACTGGTTCGGCACCCCTGCACTACACCTTACACAGCACATACAAATCAACAGGTCGTCTGCAACTGTAACAGCTGCCTACACACCACACACACTTCCCATAAAGCTAGGAACCCAGTGGCCCAGGACTGGCCCTGATCCCAAGTGAGCGTGCCATTTCTAATGGATTTACCAACTCTGCGGAGCCATCGGGCGGGAGGTGGGACCCTCTGAGAAAATTCTCACCAAACCTAAACCCTGACCTAGGGCTGGGCAGTTTGACCTCAAATTCATATCACGGTATAAACTGAATCCCTTCACGGGAACGGTATGTATCACAGTAGAAAATGATCATGAAAAGTTTGTTAAGTTTTGACTAGGAGAAGAACCCAAATCCGGACGGAGGTAAGAGTTTTAGTAAAAAAAATGTTTATTTTAACAAAAATAAACAAAAAGCTGTCAAGGCAGCAAAAACTAAATAACAACAAGGGAGAAACATAACAGTTGGGTAAACCAAACAATGAGCCAGTGAGGGTGTGGAGTAAAAGACCAGTATATATACAAACAGAGGGAATGAGGAAATGATGAACACCTGATGGCAGGACTGATTGGAGATGACAACAGGTGAGGATGATTAAACAGCAGGAACCAGATTGAGGGGAATGTGAGATAACAATGAGGGAACACAAGAGGGAGATAACACAGACTGACAAAAACGCACATCCTCACAAAATTAAGATAATGTGATTTTTAGAGCATTTTTTGCTGAAAACTAATCTTAATCAAACCAAACATTTTTGCTTTAATATCTGCCTGATATCAGCTGCTGCTCTGCTGCGTGCTCATCTTCATCATCATCATCAGAGCAGAAGCCAACTTTACGTTAGCAAGATGGATTTATGACTGAACGAACGTCCACGTCTTTTTTTTTATCATCTTTGTGGGTAAAAATACATAAAAACAAGTTTTTTCTCCGACAACTTGAGTGTGAAAAAACTGTTGTTAARGCTTCGCTCTGCGTGACGTGGAGGGAGGAAATGATCCCGACGTAACTTTTCTACAGTGGGAGAGGGAAATCTTGAGAATTTATTCTCTTTATGTTTTAAAACACTGTAATTTCTTCATTTTATTTTGAACTCCTCCTGCTCAGTTGTCTCTGCACTCTCAGCCCTGTTGACACAGGTGCGATGACGTAATGACGATAGGACGGTAGAGGGTACATTTCTACCGTAGGCCAATTTCATACCGTTTCTACCGTCTACCACATATACCGCACAGCCCTACCCTGACCCACAAACCAGGTTTGCCCTTGTGAGGACTTGAGAAATGTCCTCACAAAACACTCCTKAAGCCCAGCTGTGACAACATGGATTTTTGTTGGATCACTAAATTGAAACAATTGTAATTTTCTGCACAGATTACTAAACAATCATTCYGTCAACAAGAGAACGTCTGCATTAAACACAAATGACAGTTGTATTGCTACAGAGTAACAAACTGAAAAAAAATTAGTCAGTTTGGCACAAAAATTGGGGCATTTCAGTTTTATTTTCAAAGAGTCAACCATCACAAGGCCTAATCGGACCACAAAACTCACTCATGGCTTTTAAAAGACTCACTTAAAAAGCCCAGAGAAGAAGCTGAGAGGCTCAACCCTGTATTTGTAGTTGATAAAATAAGAAGCACTTGTCTGTGAGTTTCTTTGAGCAAAATGTCAAGTTAAATGGAAGTGACTGCAGGACAAGGGCTTTGCAGATAAATGGCTCATGGGCTGTCATGGTGCCCAGTTGATATCTAAGTAAAAGTAATTCTGATTGACACTTTCAGTTTTTTGTTTCCTGGACTGTCAGTTTGATGGAGTTCTTAAATCAAAAACCAATAAATTAGACTTGTAAAACAGGCAGGACTGGATTAAACATGTTTTAAAATGCTTTCCCAACACATTATTAAAAAGATTTGGTTTAATTTTTTAAGGTTATTTTACAGGTAAAGTGTGTGATAAAACAAAATTAAAATATGCTTATGTTATTGTGCCCACAGAAAATAATGTCAATAATATTCCTACCAATAAAAATAATAACAATAGTTTCTTCCTGAAGTCCAGTGTCATTTCTTTGGTCTTACCTGTGTTGAGGATGAGGTTGTTTATCTCACCAGAGAATCAGCCAGGGTCCTGTACCCTGACTCGTCCCCTTCTTGATGAGCCCCACGACAGTGGTGTCATCAGCATTTTCTATGATGAGTGTTATCTTGGGTGKAGACACAGTCATAAGTGTAGAGGGTAAACAGTTGCCCAGCTGTGATCCTTTRCTGATTGTGAGCTCAGCTCAGACACCCATTCTCCCATTCTCACCATTTGTGGTTCATCTGTCAGGAATTCCAAAATCCAGTTACAGATGGGAGTCAGGATGCCATGATCTGTCAGCTATTCTTTCAGCTTGCCTGGGTGGATAACATTGAAAGCAGAACTGTAGCCCAGGAAGAGAATCCTGACATATGTTTTTCAGAACATGTAGGGCTATTGTTATTGTCACTCAGTCACTAATCAATTGGGTTGATAGGCAAACTGGAGGGACTCTACTGTATTCTTAAAGTCGGGGTGATATCATTCAGTCACGTGATTTCAACCYCCATTTTTGTTGGGGGAAAACTCATTGTGAGACTCCGTTACAAACTGTGTCAAAAGTAGAGACTTCAAACTATACAGCAGTTTTTAAATTGTGTCGAYAGGTCAAGAGAAGAAAACCAGAGTTATGATAAATGGCATATCTTACTAGTTGTTTCTGAAAATGAACGTTCTATTTTGAAGCGCATTGCAGCTGACGGGAGCAGGAAACACGGTAATCTCATGGAAAAAACACCGATGTCCGTCGTCAGTCTCATCTTTCTCTTAAACCGAACAAATACAACCCCCCAGACTTCCTTTTTGACTGAGGATCAAATTTATCTGACAAGCAGTAAAAAATCTGTGGAAGAAGAAAATAAAAAGAKGCGAAATTTGAATGGAGATTGGCGGCAATGAAGAGCTGGTGAGAGCAGGACTTTATTAATTAGATCTGTGACTTATGACATGCTTGGATTTTATAATTAGTGTGTAGTTTTCAGTGTTTACTCTTCATTTTAACCAGTTTTAGTGTGTTTTAAATCAAAACAATGAGGCAATTCTTTTTAAACAAGGAGAAGCACGGAGGTCTGCAGAGGCAGAACGACAACACGTGTCTTATTTCTCTCCCCTCACTCTTGCAGTTATAAAAAAAGATTTTATCTCTGGATGTTTATTTACGTGAGAAGTGCAGTCCTACAGCAACTTTTCACCATTTTTCCTATTTTCCACACAGAGGAACTCATCCTGTTTTCMCCCAAACCAATATGTCAGCCTCCGTCTACAACATGATCACGTGACAAAGTACCCGGCTGTTCCACTTTGAGAATCTGGGACCATGTGGTTCATGTGCGTGAGAAAACGTTTTTCTAGGTACTCCGTGGCAACAAATATACGTGCCACTGAAATTAAATCATTAAGGGTGCATGTGTCCTGACCTTTGGGKACTGCTATGATGGTGGAGCATTTGAAAATACAGGGGTCTACTGCCTGGGATAATGACAGGTTGAATATGTCAGCATGTACTCCAGCTAGTTGGTCTTCAAAGACCTTTAAATCTCTGGGAGGAAGTCCATCAGATCCCACAGCCTTGTGGGATATCACATTCTTCAGAGCTTTCAGGATCTGTGTATTGACCTTTTTTGCATTGGCCCAACCTGGCCCCAGCCGACTTGGCCTCATTCTACCCTCCCCCTGGTTATATTTGCTTTGAGCAGAGTCCTGCCTTTTTGTGGGTGAGGATCATTGCATTAAAACAAAATAAGATTTGCATGATTTTATTTGTGACACAACAATGGACTAGATCAGACAAGAACTGTAGCCAACCATTCAGCAGTATGACGCTGAAGATGAGAGAGCAAGACAACTGAGGACAGTAAGGTAATGGTAGCTAAGGTTGACCCTCTAAGGTCTGGGGTCTAAATGGCCATTTGTGACAAATTTAGAATTTACCCTTATATTTCCACCTTAAAACTATTTACCTTGCCTTGTTTGGTATCATTATTTTCAGCACAACCTCAGCTTTATGATTTTACAGCATTTATTCCATTTTGACAAACTGCATTATCACAGTGGACCAAAAAACACAAAAATCAAAATCTGAGTAAGAAAAACATGGCTTTTTATTATAAAATTAACAAAAACATTTGATGAACCATTTTCCTAACCT
>NW_013953299.1:55190-56651 GCF_001266775.1 Austrofundulus limnaeus
GGATTTGTCTCGTTCAGACTGTCATAAAAAAATCGGATATGAGTCAGATGGGTCAAAAAAATCGGATTTGGGTCGGATTTGTCTGCAGTGTGAACGTAGCCAATGTCTCGTGTTTTTTTACTACCATTTCAAAAATGTGTGACAATGACTCAATCATAAAATCTCTCCAAGCTTACAATGTCTCATGTTTTTTTGTTTTGTTTTTACAACCATTAGTCCTGAACATTGGTAGTTGAACCAACGTATAGATCAGGAGACCACAAAATTTTTTATAACTGCTCTGTGTCTATTTGAGCCCATTTATATTTCTTTCCACTAGCTTGTTATTTTACAGCATGTTTGTTGGTGTTATCACAGATGGTTTTTGACTGTATCAGAAGTGTAGGGTTCACACCTAGACCTTCTTATAACAAGGTTATAAGGAAAGTATTTTAGCAAGGATAATTTTATTTTCGGTAAATATTCTTCCTGTGCAAAGTGAGTGGACATCCAAAAGTGTCTTTAGTCAGCGAAATTTGATTTGATCCATAAACAAATGCAATTTTTTATTTTATATCAAACAAAATCACTACAGTACACTTAATTGTGAGCAATGAATTTCCTATAAAAACTTTAAAAATCAATAACAATCCAGATCGTGTCCGAACTTTGTTCATCAATTCAGCACTAAAAATAGAAAGCAAATATCAAGTTTAGATGTTTAATACCAGACATTTGAAGTCAAATAACTCAGAGTTGGAAAGGCAAAGGATTTAAGAGAAAGTAGGAAGTAAGATGTTAGCTTTCCTAACTTATCTTAGGCAAATGTAATGTGAGAACCAGAAGAGCAAGTCTCCCACTCGACATCAGTCAGACCAGCGACACTTGGTAAAACAGCCAGCTTTAACTTAACGATGACCGTCGAGTCACGATTCAGGTAGTAGGGAGGTCGAATGGTGGCAAGAAACCGTTGCAGACTCTTGCTCGCATGGACTCTCCGAGGCACGAGTTACACTTTTAGCGCCAGCTCGGTCCACGTCAGTCGTAACGAGGAGGTCAGCTCAATGGTCCTGAAACTCAGGTCCAAAATAAAACTTGCTTCCCACAGGAAGTTGAGACAAAATTGCTTTGAGCTGTGAGCGCTGGTTTGGGGTCACACCAAGGAATAGTGTGACCCGTGGCTGTCTAGGTTCCCTGTTGTTGATAAAGGGAAGAACCATACAGCTTAAGCTAGCTGATTCTCTCGAAGGATTTCAGCTGTTGTTGTGGCAGAAGGGTGTCCGTCTCCTGACTGTGACTGTCGGGTGGAAACTGTGTTAGTCATTTAAAGAGGTTTTCTAAGTTCTGCTTTCAAATGTTAGATTAGAAAACAGGAAGATATTAGGAACAATGGGCCTCATGCAAGAACCGTTCGTACGCACAGATTTGTTCTTAAGTTGTGCGTACGAGTGATTTAGGAGAATTTGTGGCATTCACCAATGT
>NW_013953299.1:57226-58456 GCF_001266775.1 Austrofundulus limnaeus
CGTGACATGTTCGTACGAACCCTTTGTACGAACAAAAGTAAGAGAAATTTAGGATAAGAATACGAACATGTTCTTGCATGAGGCCCAATGTTAGTTCAGAGACTTGCCGTTGTCTCCTGAAGCTAAACAAAGATTATTGCTATTGTGTGGTTCAGAAACAAACATATCATGACCTGTTTAGTTATTATCTGACGAGTACTCTTTAAAAACATAACTTAAAGAATAAATTACTTCAAACTCAAAACATTTGCAATATGATTCAGACATAAAACATTGATGTTTCATCAACTTAAACCATAAAGATTAGTTTAGTTAAATAAGATTTTTGCACAGAAAATCCATACATATCTGAAATCATACTGAGGGAGAAAAGATACGTGTTCTCCTTTCTCTTGAAACTTTGATAAACATCCTCTGATTATCAAAATGTGTAATACTTTCAGTTAAGAGAACAATAAATCAAATAAAAATAAGATTATTCTGTTTATTATCTGACTAAGAAAAAGAGAACGTCTCTTTTACAGGTTAAGGCGACCTGAGGTGGTCTAAATTCAGTTCTAAGTGGAACAGAATTTTGTCTTTTTAAAGGCCCATCAGAGGCCTGAAGTCAAAGACAGTTTTCTTGATCATTCCACTCGAGGTGACCCCTACAGAAGCAAAAAACAACAACAAAAAACGTATTTTGGACTGTGGGGGGACAGCAGATCTACCTGCACTCCTGGTGTTCTCCTAGTCTGAAAACGGCTTACAACAGGGGCTGTGTCTGTGTTCTCTTGGTGTTCCACTGTCCATCACATGTTTCAGCTGCTGTTCCTGCTGCTGCAGCCAGAGGGTTCTGGTCCTGGTCCGACTTCGCTGTGGTTTCTGTGTTGTGSGCCTGACAGAGTGGGTGGGCAACAACCCCTCCTCCTCTTCGTCTTCCCCGAAGGAAATAGAGGGATCATCTACCTGGAGATAAAATCAGCTTGTATAATGTGGTGCAGTTTGCCTCTGCTCCCATTATAATATTTTGCATATTTCATGCCAAACAAACAAACAAACAAAGTTATAATAGTTTTGGATTTTTCATTATAGTTTAGTTTTATTTCGTTTTGACTTTTTTTCTTTGAATTCAGTTAGTTTTTAGAGTGGATTTGCTAGTTTTTATTAGTTTTTATCGTATGTTTAATGCATAGTTTTAGTTTAGTTTAGTTTAGTTTTTATTAGTTCTAGTATTAGTTTTCTTATAGT
>NW_013953299.1:59390-68713 GCF_001266775.1 Austrofundulus limnaeus
TGTGTGTGTGTGTGTGTGTGTGTGTGTGTGTGTGTGGGGAGAGAGAGAAGCGCAGCAGTCATTTCCTCTCGCCACCCGAGGCTGTAGGTCAAAAGACGATCATGCTAAGCTTGCTAACTGTTCCACCCTCTGACTGCTGCAGGGGCGTGTCTTAGAGAGAGGCTTTTATACCAGAACACAGCCGCTGTGACGAAGCCGTGGAGAAGACACGTCACAGAGGAGAGCCGTTAACCAATATGCAAATTAGCCTGCAGTACCACTGCTCTACCCATATGAGCAGCAAAAAGACGTTTTTAGACCAAATATTACAGATTTGAACAAATACGCACAAAAACATCAAAATCAGCACAGAAACAGTACTATACTGTATAACATTTTAGACACATTATAGGCAGTTTATCAGCTTAAAAAAAGTTACTTTTGGGGTAAGTTACTCTTTAACTAACCCAGAGAACAGTCAGGAAGCCATGATGGATTCAACTTCTGGGTGCCTCATGGCTGAGTTTGAATAAGCTCCGCCCCTTCATTTCAAAATCAAACCATCTTTAGTAATCTTTACTTAACAAGATTATTACACACTATATTTTGGCAGAAAAGTACATTCAACTAATTAGATTTATTAATGACAACATTTTTCCAAAACATGAAAGAATAACTAATGATTACTAAAAAGTTTATTTACAATAAATATCTGGGTTAAGAGTGCAAGTTTTAATAGGGAAATCCCTTTTTAATTTGTGCTGAAACAACACTAAACATGTCAGCACCTAAACTTGAGTTTCATCAGATGAGTTTCAGCATCAGTTTCAGCCCTGAGATCTGCTTCCCTCCATAAAAACATCAGCTTTAAAATATGTGACACTTTTTTATTCCATATTCAGTGCTGGCAGTCTGTGCATGTGTCTGTGTGTGCTATCATCCCTGCACCAGTCTGACTGTTTGTGTTTTAAGTAGAGTTTTACAAGCTAGGCTTTGATATAAAACCTTTAGCAGCAATGTCACAGAGCTTTAAAAGGTTAAACTGAACAAGGATTAATCCATGACTGCAAAACACAAAGTGAAAAATATGAGAGGTAAAAAAAAAAAAAAAGCTCAGATCTGCCTGGAACTGACATCTTTGTTAATATTTCAATGCTAGCACTAAAGAGCCCTATGTGTGTGAGGGGAGTGGGGATGCATATTGTACTACTATACATGTTAGCATAAAATTCGCTTGAAGAGAATCTAAGTTTTAAATTGAACCAAAGCTTGAAACTCTGTTTAAATACACTGAAAAATGTAATGTCTAATTATGTCTTCTTTCTGCCTTTTTCTCCAAAATATTAAGAATTATACTGCTTAAAAGCTGACATGTTGTAGAAAATAATTTAAAAAAAATCTCATTTTTTTCTTGATTGCCCCATTAGCTCACTTATAGGTGTAATTACTGAAACTCCTAATCTTTAATCATCTTTTAATTGCCATTTCATGTAGTCATTATAGCAGCTCCAGGGAAGAAGTGAAACTTTCTTCTTTAGTGTTTAAGGCTAATTATTTTGCCCCTGAATATTTGGCTGAGTGTGGTTGATTTCTCAGAAATGGTGATACACATCTCCTGCACCTTCATTACATTAACTCATTTTTTGATTTGACATGTTGGTTATCTGCTGGGGAAATTGAGTAAATAATCTTCTTTATGTGATTTATTTGTGTTTATATTTTGTATTTTTATTATATTTTACTTATTGGTGTGGAATACATTTTGTTATTTTTAAAACTTCCTTGGTAACCAGTCAGTTTCCATCCTGCATGTACTTATCAGCTGTTAAGACAATAATCTAACTTTCAGCAGTCTAATAAGCCTTTGGACAGACTTGATGTTGTCTTACTTGAAATTATATTTTCATGCCAGATTTATCTGATTCTTCACTATGAGCTGGCACCTGTGAGACAGGAGTGACTGGAGGACTAATGTGTCTCCTAAACACAGAAAAAGCTCATCCAAACATAATGCAAACAACAACACAGAAATGAAAATTGTAATTATTATTACACAGATTATACAGGTTGTTTTAACTTTAAGTTTTTAATGTGTCATTTTTGACAAACAGCTATTTAGGAAAGTTTTAAAATATCCCATCTTAGACCATAGATGACTCAGACTAATGCTGGTAAAATACCTCCCATGAACTAACAGAGTTTTACATTATGGAAATGCAGCTGTTTTTAGTGTAGATTTTTAATAACCAACAACAATTAAGTTATTTTATACTGAGCCCGCGAGGGGACATGGGGGCTGTGACATTCCGAAGTCCATGATTAACTCCACTGTTTTCTGTACGTTGATCACCAGGTTGTTAGAGCTGCACCAGGACAGCTGATCCACTTCTGTAAGCAGATTCATCTTTGAGATGAGCCCGATCAGGGTGGTGTCATCTGCATACTTGATGAGTTTCACAGACTGGTGGCTGGAGGTGCAGCAGTTGGTGTGTACAGGGAGAAGAGCAGTAATTGTTTTGCTTCAAGCCAGTTGATGGAAACACGTTTGATTTGCATTTCTTCATTTTTTTCCTTTTTGTGAAGTTTAAAAAAATTGCTTAAAATTCGAATTAAAATTGGATGGAAACACGGCTTGTTGTGAGACCTGGATTCAGAAAACATCAGTTAAAGAACCTGTTTACAGTCTCTGGAAATGTAAATATTTTTTCTAAGTTTATTGGGGAAACAAACAAAAAAAAATCACAGGTTTACATGGATCAAGTGTTGGTTCCATGCCAGGTAGGGTTGCTGGATGGGACATGATAAACTGTGTTACTGTCCCTTTAAAATGATTGTATTTTGACTCAAACTGTCACCGTTCAGATGGTTTTCTCAGCCTTGTAAGTTTTTTCACATTTTTTCTTCAAATATAAAGATGGTCATTATGACCAAACAGTTCAGTTTCAGATTCATAAGAGAACATTTCGCCTGAATTTAAGGCCTTTGTCCCTGGTTACATTTACAAACTGTAATGAAACTCTTTCATGTTACTTTCAGAGTAATGCTGTTGTCCTCTCTGAGTGGCCTTTCAGTCAGTGTTGGTTCAGAAATTGTTTCACTCTGGATAATGACTTTCTGACCAGCTTCTTTACAAGGTCTTTAGCTCTTGTTTTGGAGTTGATTTGCACATTTCAAACTAAAACACATTCAACACAGACCAAAGAACCGGTCTCTTTCCTGAGCAATACAATATGACATTCTCTCGGTGTTCATATTTGTATTTAATTATTTTAAAAAATGAACCTTCAGAAATCTGGAAATTGGACCCAAGAATGAACCGGAGTTGTAAAGATCAACAAATCTATTTCTGATAACTTGGCTGATTTATTTATTTTTTTCTATGATGCCACACAAAGTAGCACTGTAATTGAAGTGGGCCTTGAAACTGATCTAAAGATGTGCCTCCAAAACATTGTCTGCTAACCAACCAAAAGCTAACAAAGTTGTGACATCATCAACTGGGCTTTCACAAATACTTTGAAGCTATCTTTGGGTATGTAAACTTGTGACTTTAAACATGTTTAAAAAAAAGTCTCTTATTATTAAGACAGTAATTAAATATAATTTATTTTAGGAAACTTAACTGTGTGCAGTACACACACTGGTGGACTGAAGCGTGAGGTGAATCTGAGGAAATATAAGGACTGGGCTTGAAAAAATTAAGACGATTGAGCTGAATGAAATTGGGAACAGGTATGAGTGGGTGTGATGGATGAAAGACCAAAGGGGTACAAACCTTACGGTAAAAACCAAACACTACCAACATACAGTATAACCAAAGCACACAGGTCCTGAAAAACTGAATTAAAACACAAAACGTTTTGATCTGGTGTCAGACAGTGAGACAAAAAATGTCTTTTCATCCAGCAAACTTGGTTTCAACTGTGTGGTTTATTTTAAATGGATTCAAAGCAGTGTTGTTTTATAGTGAAATTCAAAGTAATAATTCAGTCAAAATAAAACATCTTATATTTTTGTTTTTGGTTCACCTAACACATAAGAGGTTTTCACAAACTTCCATACTCAGTAATCAAAACCAGTTCTTTGCTAATAGAAGTAAAGATCTGTTCAGTTTTTATATTTTATTTAACATTTTCTTAAATAAAAAACTAACACTAACGCATGATTTTTCTAAAGCAGTTAATATAATACGATTGTGTTTATGGAAAAGCGGTCCAGTTTGTTAAAAGTTGCATTGTTTCATAATTTCTGTGTAGTCTAAAATACATTGGGGTTCACGAGAGTGATAACAGATAATGAAAGGAGGAGAACTCACAATCTAAACTGAAAATATTAGGAAAAATATGAGTCAAAGAGAGAAAAAAAACTGAGCGGTAAGCAGAACTGGGCCGTGCTGAATCGACCAAATGTAAGTGATGTTGATATGATGAAGAGCCATCTCTGTCCTTGGCTGTATTCAGTCATTCAGTCCTGACAGACGGGAAACGCAGGGAGAACAGAGGAGTGGATAGAGACAGATGAGGGGACTGCAATGAGACATGTTGAAAGCAGACAGGTGCTGAAACTAAGAAATGAAACCAAGGGATGCAGCAAAAAATTACTTTAATTTTGTGTTGAACATGTCAAGTTTAGCACAAGAATGAACTCAGATCCGGATGGAGGATGATGTTTAAACTAAAAAAAGGTTTATTATAATAAACAAAAGGTTGACAGGCCAGCTAAATTAAATATAAAGAACAAGAAAAAAATGAGACAGAAGGTAATACCATACAATGAACCAGTGCTGAATGAAGATAAGATGAGTATTTAAGCAGACTGAGGATGAGAGAAGATGAACAACAGCTGAGGGGAACTGATTAGGTAATTACTGGCAGGTGTATGATGACTGAAGAGGAAAAAGACACAGAAACAGACTGAAGGAAATGAATGAGCAATGTAGCAGGGAGGACACGAGTGCAACCGCAGACAAGACACAAACCCAACAGTACCTCGCCCCCAATGAATCATCTCCAGACGATAAACAGACAAGCACGGGTGGGAGGTGGGGGGTATAAAACACAAAGACAGGACAGAGGGCTCAAGACAAATCTCAAAATCAGAAGACACAGAAAACAAAACCAAAAACCGACAGGGAACCCCTGGGAAAATAGCACAACTTACAAAAAAAGTCACTCAAATGGCCCCAGGCACATCTGAAGGTGGGTAGAAAGTTCTGGTGGGCACCAAGAAACCCAGCACAGATGAGGAAGGGGTTCTGGTGGGCGACTGTGGACACAGCCGCAGCGAAGCTCTAGATTGCGACCGTGATCTCGGCCGCAGCGGAGGCGGAGCTCAGGTGAGCGGCTTTGAGCCCGGCCACGACGAGGATGGAGCTCAGGTGAGCGGCTTTGAGCCTGGCCACGACGAGGATGGAGCTCTGGTGGGCGACCTGGAGCTCGGCCACGATGAGGATGGAGCTCTGCTGAGCAACCTGGAGCTCGGCCACGACGAGGATGGAGTTCTGGTGGGCGACCTGGAGCTCGGCCACAATGAGGATGGAGCTCTGGTGGGCGACCTGGAGCTCGGCCACGATGAGGATGGAGCTCTGGTGGGCGACCTGGAGCTCGGCCACGATGAGGATGGAGCTCTGGTGAGCGACCTGGAGCTCGGCCACGATGAGGATGGAGTTCTGGTGGGCGACCTGGAGCTCGGCCACGATGAGGATGGAGCTCTGGTGAGTGACCTGGAGCTCGGCCACGATGAGGATGGAGTTCTGGTGGGCGACCAGGGACGTGGCCACTGAGGAGACTGAGCTCAGAGGACTCTGGACGAGCCGGCACTGGAGACTCTGGATGAGCCGGCACTGGAGACTATGGATGAGCTGGCACTGGAGACTCTAGAGGGTCCGGCGCTGGAGACTCTAGAGGGGCCGGCACTGGAGACTCTAGAGGGGCCGGCACCGGTGATTTTGGAGAGACCTGCTCAGGAGACTTTGCAGGCCCTGGCTCAGGAGACTCTGCAGGAGCTGGCGATGAGAGTTCAGGTGGGGCTGGAAATGGCGATGAAAGCTCGGATCCAGCTGACTTGGAGGACCTGACTGCAGACGGCATGGAGACCTCAGCTGCAGATGACAAGGAGTCATCAGCTGCAGATGACAAGGACTCAGCTGCAGAAGCAGATGTGGAGAGCTCAGGTGGAACTGCAGCTGATGGTGAGAGCTCAGGTTCAGCTGACATGGAGATCCCAGGAGCAGAGACTGGCGTGGAGACCTGAAAAGCCTCAGGCAGACCCAGGGACTTCACAGTCTGACCTGGGGGCTTGATAGGCTCCGGTGCTGGCTCTGACTCTGAGAGCCCTGGTGTTGGTTCCATTTCTAAGGATTCTGGTACTGGCTCAGTCTCTGGAACTGCAACAGGCATGAACAGCAGCTCCACCAGAGCTGCAGTCATAAACACTGCCACAGCAGCCAGGGTGGTGACCAACACTTTCTCCTCCCTAAGACCCTCCAAACAGGAAGTAGTGGCGTCAATTTTCGTCAGAGCGTAGGAGGTTGTGGAGGCGTCGACTCTCGCTGGAGCGTAGGAGGCTATGGATGCGTCGACCCTCTGGGTAGCACAGATGGAGGGGGATGTATCTATCCTTTTAGAGGCACCAAGAGCGCAGGAGGCAGAGGCATCGATCCTCTCGGAGGCGCTGAGAGCACAGAAGGCAGAGGCATCGATCCTCTCGGAGGAGCTGAGAGCGCAGGACGCAGAGGCATCGATCCTCTCGGAGACGCTAAGAGCGCAGGAGGCAGAGTGTCCAGGTGACTCGTCGGAGCTGTAATCTGGTGGCTCGACAGAGCTGGAACCAGGAAACTCAGCGGAGCTGGGACCCGTCATCTCTGGGGTGAACAGCTCCTTTTTCCAATGGCGGCGGCGACACTGGGAGGGACTCAGGGGTGGCTCTGAGGCTTGATCCTCCTCCTCAGGTGGTGGTGATGATGATGGAGGAGAACCAACAGGTGATCAAACCGCTGAAGAGTGAAGGGCCGCTTGAAGGAGTTGGCGGTCCCGCAGAGCTTCCTCAAACAGATTCAGCATACCTGGGTGGTTGGTGAGGCTGGAATGTCTGAGGAACAGTTCGATGAAAGCCTCGGTCACCTCCCACCGCTCCCACAATTGATGGGAAGGATCTGTCCCATCAATAAAAGTGCGGGTGATCTCCTGAATATGAAGAGCCACGGGGGGGGGGGGGGGGATCCTCAACGAGGCAGATGTCCGTGGACTCTTCACAAACAATTGTCCTCCTGGTAAGTTTGTTTTTTGACTGGTTCATTATGTCAAGTTTAGCACAAGAATGAACTCAGAACCGGACGGAGGATGATGTTTAAACTAAAAAAGGTTTATTTTGATAAACAAAAGGCTGACAGGCCAGCTAAATTAAATATAAAGAACACGGAGGAAAAACGAGACAGAAGGTAATACCATACAATGAACCAGAGCTGAATGAAGATAAGATGAGTATTTAAGCAGACTGAGGATGGGAGAAGATGAACAACAGCTGAGGGGAATTGATTATGTAATTACTGGCAGGTGTATGATGACTGAAGAGGAAAAAGTCACAGAAAAAGGCCGAGGGAAATGAATGAGAAATGTAGCAGGGAGGACACGAGGGCAACCACAGACAAGACACAAACCCAAAAGAAAAACTGTTTTTCAATTTTTTTCTGGTCCATCAGTAGAGGAGGTTTTTTTCTGCACCTTGCTGCTTCCAGGAGGTCCAGCCCTCCTCCACCTTCCACTGGGGGTTGGTGGTCCAGCCTTCCACCTTCTATTGGGGATCTCCTCCATCACCAGAGTTCCCTCTCGGCCGGTTCTCCTCCCCTGCCTCTGAGGAGCCGGTCCCATCGCTGCCGCCATGGGAGGACCAGGTGACGCACTCACTGATTAAAGGCTCTCTGATGAACCTCCAGTGGATCTCCTCCCTTGCCGGTAAGCAGCTCCTTTGCCAGCAGATTGAGGACATTTTGGCAGCACGTCCAGATCTGCTACTGCTGCCCAGCCACCAGAGGGTCAGCGACTATGCTCGGCGGATCCTAGCTGAGCGTCCTGAAACCCACCCTCCCACCCCTGTTTTGTTGTCGGGGGTTCCTGTGGCCAAACTGGTGGTTCCTGCTACTGGGTCATCTGAGTCTACTGGGTCATCTGAGTCTGTTTCTGAGTTTTCTGACTTTCCTGAGTTGGTGGTCTTGGTCCCGGTTCCTGAGTTGGTGTTCCCATTCCCTGAGTTGGTGGTCCCGGTTCCTGAGTTGGTGGTCTCAGTCCCAGTTCCTGAGTTGGTGGTCCCAGTGTCTCCTGAGTTGGCGAGTTCCATTCTTGAGTTGGCGAGTCCCACTTCGGCGGTCCTTGGGGTTCATGGGTCAGCTGCCGGCGCCTCTCTGACATCTGGGTCATCGCCCATCGCCTCCTCATCACCTGCTCATTGCCTGGGTTGTCGCCCATTGCCTCTTCATTGCCCATTGCCTCCTCATCGCCTCTGTCGCCTGGGTTCACCGTCATTGACACTCTGGCTCCGTCAACCTCCGCCGGCTGTTCGTCTGCTCCCACCTCCTCCCTTGGCTCTTTGTCTGCTCCTGCCTCCTCCCTTGGCTCCTCGTCAGCTCCTGCCTCCTCCCTTGGCTCTATGTCTGCTCCCGCCTCCTCTCTTGGCTCCATCTCTGCTCCTGCAACTCCCTTGGACCCAGGGTATTTTCTGGGCCACTCTCCAGATCATCTGCCCCATGTTGAGTGGTCTTCTGGCCATCCTCCTGAACTCATGCCCTGTGTTGTGTGGTCGTCGGGCCATCCTCCTGAACCTGGTGTCTTTCATCATTGAGTCTGTCCTGTCATGTGTTCCCCGAGTCCCATGCCTCTCCTTTTTTTGACGTCAGGACCCGTCGTTAAGGGGGAGGTCCTGTCACAGACTGTGTTTTATTTTCTTAGTTTTTCTAGTGTTTCTGTGATCCCCTGTTTCTCTGCCCTGCAGCCCCGCCCACGCTCACCTGTTTCCTCTTGTGTCTCCTACAAGTGCTTCTCATTTGTCCTCATTAGTTTCCCTTTATATTTGCTGTATTGTCCTCAGTCTGCGTCTGATCATTGTGCTGTTTCCAGCCAGTGTGGTGTCCTTTCGTGTTCATGTTCTTCGTGCCGTTTCCTGAGAGTCATTTGTGTAAGTTGTTGCTTCCACTGCAGCTCTTCTTTGTTTATTAAATTTTTTTTTACATTTTTGGATTTTGCCTGCGCCCTGGGTCATTCTGCCGACACACCTCACAAAAATTCCCCACGTTGTAGGAAAAACCCATACACACAAACACACACACACACACACACACACATACACATACA
>NW_013953299.1:69718-71308 GCF_001266775.1 Austrofundulus limnaeus
GTGCTGCACAGTCATAGAAAACAATACAGTCATAAAATAGAAAAATAAAAAGTAGTAATCAAATAAAACACAGATACAAAACACAATAAAAACAAAGTCAAACATCCCCAATTTTGACAAAAGCCTGAGAAAAAAATGGGTCTTAAGAAGCAATTTAAAAACAACAAGGGAAGAAGCCTGTCTTTTGTCCAAAGGAAGGCCATTCCATTGTTTGGGAGCTGCCACAGAAAGAGCACGGTCCCTTCTAAGCTTGCGCTTTGTCCTTGGCACACTCAAAATCAAATGGTCAGCTGACCTAAGGGAACGGGAGGGCATGTAGGGGTCCAACAGCTCAGACAAGTAGAGAGGTGCAAGGCCATTAAGAGCTTTAAAAACAAATAAAGGGATTTTAACATGAATCCTAAAAGGTATTGGCAACCTAGAAAAGCTAAAACAGAGGAAATATGGTCAAGTTTCTGTGTACCTGTTAAGAGACGTGCAGCGGCATTTTGAACCCTCTGAAGCTGGGAAATGCACAAATCACTGACTCCTAAATAGAGAGCATTACAGTAATCCAGCCGTGTGGTAACAAAAGCATGGATTAATGTTTCAAAGTTTTGTTTATAAAGAATGGGTCTGACTTTGGCCAGCTGCCTTAAGTGAAAAAAGCTGGATTTAACAACAGCTCTAATGTGAGCTTACAGCTTAAAATCAGAATCCATCTTGACCCTTAAATTCGGTATGCTGGGTTTACATACTGTGCCAAAGAGCCAGCATGGGTCATGGGATCTTCACTGGATTTACCAAAAAAAATCAGTACCTCCATCTTATCTTCATTAAGTTTCAGGAAATTTTGGGTCATCCAGGCCTTCAAATCTTCAAGACATAAAAACAGAGACTGAAGACAGGTGGAATCTACATTCTTTAGCGGTAAATAAATCTGTATGTCATCCACATAGCAATGCAAAGCAATCCCATATTTCCTAGAGGAAGGAAGGAAGTAGACCCATTACTCCCCTGCCGTGCTGTCCTCTGGTGGGTTGTGCCTTTGCCCGCTGGCGCACTGGTGGCTCTCGTTTTCCGGGGCTGGGTGCTTGGGCGTGTGCCGGCTCGGCCCGGTGGCTGCCCGGTGGGGCTTGGGTCCCTCTGGCCCTGTCGGGCCTTGGCCTGGGGGGAGCCTAGGCCTCTGTGTCCATGCCTGGATCCACTCTGGCGCGGTGGGTACCGGCAAGGCCTGTGAGTTCGTCGCTGCTGGCCCCAGAGGTTGCTGTGTGTGGTCACTGGTGGGGCTCTTCCGGTTCTCTCCGGTGGTCCTCTTTGTGGGGTGGGTGGGCAGCCCTTCCAGCGCAGGTGTCTCTGTGGTTGCGCGCTTGGGGTCCCTCTCGGCGTCTATGGCGCTGGTCTCCCTTATGTCGGCTTCCGGCTTTGCGGGTCGGATCTGTGGTCCCTCACAGTCACTTTGAAACATTCCATTGGAGAGATTTTGTATATACATGCATGCTCACAACCGCACACAAACAGGTGTTTACATCCTGGGTTTTCTATTCGGGCACTGATTGAATGGTATGTGCATATGTGTATGTATAGATACTGTATATGTGTATATGTATT
>NW_013953299.1:71659-74664 GCF_001266775.1 Austrofundulus limnaeus
CTGATGATGGCAAACTACACTGTAGCCACAGCTGCCCTGGGGCACACTGACAGAGGTGGTACAAGACCACTACTAATCTCCCTCGATCTGGGGCTCCACGCAAGATCTCAGCCCGTGGGGTCAAAATGATGACAAGAACGGTGAGGAAAAATCCCAGAACCACAAGGGGGGATCTAGTGAATGACCTGCAGAAAGCTGGGACCAATGTTACAAAGGCTACCATCAGCAACACCAAAGTAGCATGACCTCTAACCTTCCTGTACGTGAAGGKATTGATACCTAATCAGAAAGGTTTACTTTAGAAAACATATTCTTCAGCACAAACACATGTACAGTATGTTGCCTTCAGGCCCAGGCCACCCTTGCAAAAGAGATCTGTGACCTCTAAGGGATTTGTCTGATAAAATAATGGTAAAATAAAATAAAATAAAAATTATTCCATTTAGTGCATTTTTGTTTCAATTTATTTTTATTTTTATTTCATACAACAAAAAACCTGAGATGTACGTTATTAAACTTCATTGACTGTGAAGCATTTCTAAGCATGTGGTACATTTTTATGGGTAGTTTGTGTCTGAGAACATCTGGTTACCTTTTTTGTCTTACCACTTCTGTAGAAAACAGAACTGAATGTTAGTTTCTTAATTTCTTCATCATAAGTGACTTTTTTAAAACTATAGTAAAGAAGAAGAAGAGAAATGCAGTGTTGTCTAAAGTAGCTCAAAGTGATATTTGAGTAGAAGTACAAGTATCTTATCATAAAAATACTTTGGTAAAAGTTAAAGTATTCTCCAAATAAATTACTTGAGTTAAAGTCTTTAAGTATCTGATATTTTTTGCACTCAAATATCAAAAGTACATTTCTGACACAAAATCTACTTAAGTATTAAAAGTAAAAGTACTGAGTAAAAGTAAGCAGTTAGATTTTCCAAAATAACATTTATTGGGAGGTGACTTCTCCAAAAGATATTTTTTCTAACAGCGTGCAGCAGTGATGGGTTGTGTACAAGATAATAGTGTGTCAGAATGGTATATATTTGTACTTCTCATCCAACCATAATTAAATTCACTCTATCCAGGAGACACTATTTATCAGGATAGTATTTTTTTAAGTAATAACTCAGAATAAAACAGGAGTAACAACTTTCTACTTCTTACCTTTTTAAAAAAATGTAGTGAGTTGAAAGTACAGATAATTTTGTAAAAATGTAATGAGTAAAAGTAAAAAGTACGCTGAAAAATAATTACTCAAGTAAAGTACAGATAACCAAAATTTCTACATAAGTACAGTAACAAAGTATTTGTACTTCATTACTTTACAACTCTGGAGAAATGTATGAACTGTAAAGGGAGAAACTGATAGAAATTTGACGACGTGCAATCAACACCAATAACACACAAGACAACACACCCGACATCAGACAATAAAAAAATGAAGAAAACAAACACCCAACAACCAAACATAAACATATACATACATATACATATACCCATACGCACATATAAACATATATACACATAGACATATATACATATATATACACACACATATATACACACATACTGTATACACATAGACATATATACACATATACAAAAACACACACATACAATAATTACAACCTCGCTACATAACATACACAAAACACACACACCCGCACACACAACCAGACACATGTACACACATACCCATATACATACACGTACATACATATACATACATGCATAAACATATTTACCTTTACATATTCACACATGTATAAATATACATTCACACACATATATACATATACAGACACACACATATATACATATAAATACACACACACGAACACGTGGTTACTTTGTTTTTGAGAGAGAAAAAACGCCAGTCAAACAAGGTAGCTCGTAAAGTAGCAGAAGTTGTGATAAGCTATTTAAGAAGCTATTTATATTTCTTTTCAATCAGAGCAAAACCACTCTAATTAAAAGATTTCATTGTAAACTACTCAACCTTTACAGGCAGCGTCCTATTCCTAATAATCAGGTGAAGTCATTAATGAGCCACTGCTAGCACTTAATTCCTCTTCCTGCTAAGTCCTCCCTGTCTTTAGCATTTTTATTTGGTTCTAAGGGAACATAGCAATAAAACGATAAGAGAACACTTGGAGTAATTACTTCTCTTTGTGTCTTTCTTTTAAAATTAATTTTAATTACAGGCGTCAGTGTTGCCTGTAAATGTCCACTTTCTACTAATCTAAACTAATGTGAGTGCTAATGAAGAGGGAATTGAATGTGTGGAGCCAAATGGCCTTTTAGCATCAAGTCCCCTCGTACCCCACCCACCCTGGCTTACTTACAATGTGGTCAAGGATACAGGTGGTCACTCACACACAGACACACACACAGACCCAAAGGCAGAACCCATGTGAGCCATTTGAAGGGGAGCAGTGTCTGAGTGTTCATTAGCAGTATAATAGCATGTCCTATTGGCAGGTTTAGATTTACTCAACTGAAACTTATATGTTCAATCTAAAAACGTGTATTTCTATATTTTATATATTTTCAAAGTTTAACAGAACAAAGCAAAAGATTTACATGTGAACAAATATGTCTAACAAAGAAAATCCATAACATCCTCCTCCGCCTGGTTTATTTCAGTTCTTGGTTGGGAATCAGATTTATGAGTATCCCTTCAGCTGTTTACGAGTCTCCTTATGTGTGAGGTAAGTCCTTTTTATATAGTAAATGAAGGGGCCCTAAATCTAATACAAACTAGATACCACAAAGTGGTAACATAATGACCCCAGCACGCACCAATGCAACAATGCTGCTGTGTCCACTGAGCTGAGCGTGGCAGCACCTCTTCTGCCTGAACCACAGGGACGATTCTAGGATCTGACATTTAGGGGTCCTTAACCCCCAGAAGAGCTAAGACCCAAGGGAGGATATTTGTTGATGCAGTTTTCTAAATCTCACTTCCTATTTACATATATTCACACACACACACACAATATATATATACA
>NW_013953299.1:75027-76257 GCF_001266775.1 Austrofundulus limnaeus
ATATATATATATGCTCGTCAGTCTGTGTTTTCTTTACTATTAAACTTACACCAAACTTTTCTCTCCCACAGTCATTATGTTTTTGTGTATTATTATATAGTTTGACCTGCATTGACCTTGTGTTTGATTTACAGTTTTAGAAATTAATTTCTTGATTTGATGTTTTCAGTTTTGTTGCTTATGTTTAATTGTGTTTTTCTGTTTCATTTTATTCTTTCCACCATTTTTATACTGTTAATGATTGTACAGGACCCTGTGAATATATTTCTGTGAAAGGCACTTTATAAATAAAACTTTACTTACTTACTTACTTACTTACTTACTATTAAACTAAAAACAGAATGTGAGAACCCTATACGAAAGCTGCCAACATCAATGAGACACATATTAATATTAGCAAACAGCTGTGGAGTGAACCAATCCTAGGGGGATCCGAGGGCATGCCCCCTGCAAGATTTTTTTTTTAAATCTACTCAAAATTATGCATTTTCCAGTCAACTGAAGAGCATTTCACTAAATTGATTGGATTAATAAAACTAATCTAAAACCAGCTTATTATCAAGGTTAAATATTGAAAGCTAGTCTTTGACCTGAATTGTACCTGAAAATCAGATTAAAAACTGCAGTAGGTTTATTTTTTACCTGAATGTTACATTATGGGTCAGAGTTTTGCCATTTCAGTTCATTACTCATGAAATGAGCCTATCATAGTTACAGTACAAATCACATTTATATTCACATGTAAAGAAGCAGTACAATAAATAAAGTAGGCATAAAGTAGGCTATAAAAATAACTTTGTCTTTTCTAGCCACAGTCTAACTAACAGTGTGGCCTAACTTTTAGGAAAAAAATCAGCTTAAATGAAATTATAATAGTAATCACTCCTAGCCCAGCTAAAGCAATGTGATCCTGCATCATGTTTTGTAATAGCTTGAAATATACARTAGTATGCTTAGTCTAAGTATCAGTGTCTGCAGTTAATTTGACTTGATCTAAAAACTTGATGTCCCCAGCCTCTCACAGTGTCTGCTGGTGACACAAACCAGCTGCTCTATAACTCGCAAAGAAACAACGGAAGAAGAAATTAATGACTAAAAACTGAAATAACAGAGAAAAGACATCAACTTAAAGCAGAAGATTCAACAAAAAATAAATAAATAAATTACAGTGAAATATTAGGAAGCATTTTATCAAGGGATCATTTTTGTACTGTTTAGCAAGTTATTAAA
>NW_013953299.1:77662-79203 GCF_001266775.1 Austrofundulus limnaeus
ATATATATATATGTTGTGGTTTTGGTAATGCAGCATTTTGTGTTCAGACACAAATTTTACATTTGTAATCAGAGCAATCAGAATTTTACTAATTGGAACAATTCAACCACACACATTTATGTGTATTTTTTTTAACCTTAATTAGCATATAGAAACTGTTTTATTGTTTTTAGCTATACTATGTCAGTAGTACTAGTGAACCCTAGTGGATGACAGATGTGTTTTTCAGTCCCTGATTAAGTCCACTTGTACCTTTGCAAGGTACATGGCATCTTCTCTTATTACTACAGTACAAAAACCTGCACAGAAGTCAGGACTCTACAGTCCCACAGAAAGGAGCAGCTGTACTCTGTGAATTTGGTTTCAGGACATGAAGACATGCTGATGTGTAAATTACTAGCCAAGACAATATAAAGGCAATAATGAAAATCACATGAATGGTATAATTCAATAAAAACAGAATAAATGTAAAATGTAAATAAACATTTTTATAAAAATATAAAGTATATTATAATATCTGATTAACAAATGAAACACAAGGATAATCAAGAATGTCTGCACTTTTTGCAGAAAGCTTTATTTTAAAATAATCTTTTTTAAAAATAAGTTCTTAGTTTGGTGTTAAAAGACTGATGGTTCCACGGGAGAGGAACMTTAAAGCTAAACACGTTCCTCTACATTTGGATTTTCCTAAACAATCTGCAATGAGAGAAAGTGTTCCTGTTGTACAAACAAATAAATATAAAATCGTGGAAAACAGTAAACTGCTGGTACTTTAAATATTCTGAACTAAGCCAGGGCTCTATGTTACTGGAAGGGTTGAAAACTGTATTCTGTTGCTGTTCACATCAACATTTGGTAAGTATTTATCGAAAACACTGAAATGCCATTTTGTTTTATTTTTTGTAGGTGAGCAGTGAATTAAAAAAGGGTTTGACTTCTTCTCCCTGACATGACTATAATTCTACAAATGATGCAGATGCAGCTGGCTGYCAGAAATTCAGCAGTTCATTCACAWAATCAATCATTTTCACCATCAGAAAGCCAAACCTATATTCCRTGATACAAAATAAAAATTTTGAGGACACAGATTTAACACAAGAAAGTAAATTTTACTCTCAGATGATGGAATTATAATTAAAATGTATTTTATTACTGTTTGACACTGATTTATTGTTTAAGTATTATTAGTTTTATTTCTCCAATGCATACAAAATGGTAAATAATTCTTCCAAATTGCATATAATAAACAGTGTTATATGTATTTATACACCTTTTTATGTTAGAACAGTTAAATTTGCACAGCACAATGCAGAGCAGACACACAGAGTTACTGTAACATGCTCATACCTCCTTGTCAGTACTTGTCTCAACCCTCCAGTCAGCCATTTTGTGACATCTGAGAATTGAAGCAAATACGTCCCAAAATGTCCACCATGCAGAACGAATCCATGAAACAAGACTTGAAATGTGTCTCCATAACTGAAGAGGACTGTTTAAATCCAGCTGCAGTTCATAATGAAGATTTTTTTATTTTATAT
>NW_013953299.1:81002-82505 GCF_001266775.1 Austrofundulus limnaeus
GACATGTGGCAGAACACTTTATAACTTGTGATTTATTTATTTATTTTTATTTATTTATTTACTTACCATTATTTAACCAGGCAAGTCCCGTGGAGATCTCAGATCTCTGTTTCAAGGGCGGCCTGGACCTGAAGCTAACCTATTGTACATGGTTTTAGAGGGGGTTGGGGGGACCGGAGCACCCGGAGAAAACCCACGCAAGCACGAGGAGAACATGCAAACTCCGCACAGAAACACGTCAGGTCCAAATCGGGTATCGAACCCAGGACCTTCTTGCTGTGAGGCGTCGGTGCGAACCACTGAGCCGTCGTGCCGCTGTGTGAAATGTGGTAAACAGGACAGCAAAAGCTTGACGGACAAACTGTTTTATTTAAAGGTGGGCGCCTCGGCAGAGGGGCCGACAGCRTTTACTTTATGAAGCCAGAGGAAGACACACAAAGAATAATAATAATAAAATTTAAAAAAGCCACTGATGATGCAGAAATTAAGAAACTAACATTCAGTTTTGTTTTCTAATGAAGTGGCAAAAGAAAAAAATAAAATAAAAACTTTATTCTCAAACGGACTCCAACCAGACCCACAGCAGCAGGAAAAGGCCTTGGTTCTCTATAAAAAGGTATCTCTCAGAAAATACTACAAAAATGTCATACAAAACCACCAATTAGGGATTTTAGGGAGATACCTGAACCACCTCAGGTGAGTCCTTTCAATCCAGAGGAGCAGTGACTCTAATCTGAGCTCCCCTCAGTGACCAAACTCCTAATCTCACCTGTAAGTCTAGACACGACCACCCTATGAGGAAGTTCATCTCAACTGCTGTATTCAGGATCATTCCTTTGGTTAGGATCCATACCTTCTGACCAGAGATGAGAGCTAGAATAGATGAACCTGTAAATCTTTGCCTTTTGATCGGACTTTTCACCCTGACTGAAACAACGCCCTCATTACTGCAGATGAGGCGTGTTGATAAATCTATCGCTCCGACCCACCATCATTCCTCTTGCACTTTTCTGCCTGAGGCACTCATCCCCGACACGGAGTGAGCACTCCACATTTTTTCAGTTTGGAAGTGGCTTAGCCCAGTGGGTAATGTGGTCATTCACTAATCGAGGGGTCGAGGGGTTCAATCCCCCAGCTCCTGCAGTGTACTGATGAGTTTAGAGACAAGATACACTACCCACATTGCTATAGATATGTTTCATTTCATTTAGAATATAAAAGGTTTTCTATTTAGTGTGTACAAACATATACATTAAACTAAGCATTGTTTATTTTTTTTATTTAAGCTTTATTTTACCAGGCAAGACTTTAAAAACAGGTTATCATGCAGGGGGGTCAAACTCATTTTCACCAAGGGCCACATGAGTGTTATGGTGGCCCACAAAGGGCCAGTTGTGGTTAACTTTGATGTTTCATGTTTAACTTTGACTAAAGACGTGTCCTCTTTTAAACACTGATAACTATCGTATTTATTCGGGTATAATATGATATCATGTATAATAC
>NW_013953299.1:84317-86855 GCF_001266775.1 Austrofundulus limnaeus
CAGGTTCTATGTTTTTGAGTTTTGTAAATGTTTTATTGTTAAGGTCACCTTGGATGTGTAAGTTAGAGGGATTTATTCATTTAAAGATTTATGTTCCAACAACCATTTAAATTTATAACTATCAATGTACACAGGTTACAGAATCCTTTTAAAAGAGGAAAGCTTATAGCTAAGATGAAGACAGAACAGCAACAAATAATCTTCTGGCAAGAAACCCATTTAACAAAAGAGAACCATGAAAAAAAGGGGGTTTAAAAAGACATTTTATTCCTCCCACTCAAATGGACACTCTAGGGGCGTGGCAATATTAATTGCAAATAATGTGGACTTTCCGATATCCAAACAAATTACAGATAAAGAAGGCCGTTTTGTTTTGGTAAGGGGAACACTTGACTCAAATGAAGTAACTTTACTCAACGTATATAGACCTCCAAGACATGACAAAACACTTACTGATAAAATATTTGATCTTATAGTGGCTGAAACAGCTGGCGTTTTGATATGTGGGGGGGGACTGGAATGCACAACTGCATCCTTCCCTGGATTCCTCAAACCCTTTGAAAAAATCAACCCAGAATCTCTGTATATAAAAAAATGATTAAAAAGATTGGCTTAGTTGATGTATGGAGGGAATGCCACCCATTGGCTAAGGAGTTCACTTTTTTCTCTCACCCTCATGGAGTTTACTCAAGAATTGATTATTTTTCCCTATTTAGAGCAGACAGATACAGGGTTCTCGACTGTAGTATTGGCACTAAGGATGTGTCAGATCACTCTGCGGTATATTTGAAACTATATTTAGATTCTCATCCCAAGACAAAAATATGGAGACTAAACATAGCTCTGTTGAACGATAACAAATTTGAGGAATTTATTAACAAGGAACTTATGGAATATATAGATTTTAATAACAGCAATGAAATGTCCCCAAGTATATTATGGGATGCGGCAAAAGCAGTACTGCGTGGGAAAATCATAATGTGGGCATCAAGGAAGAAGAAAGAGAAATCTGARCAATTTAGTGACTTGACTAAACAGTTAAACATTTTAGAGCAGAAGCATGTTGAAACCAAAGACCCCAATCTTCYACARCAAATTGCTGCAACAAGAGTGGATTTAAATACTAAACTCAATGATAAGATGATACTTAATCTCAAAAATACAAAACAAACTTAATATGAAAATGGACCTCGGGCAAAAMTATACTGTATTAACCTGGCGATTAAAACAACAACAACTATACAGATCCATCTATAAAATTAAAAATCCCATTTCCAACCAGATGTGTTTTTCACCTGACGAAATACATAAATCATTTGAAATATATTACAGGAAATTGTATAGTCAACCTGAACTAACAGAGCTTCCATCAGTAAAGCAGTTTCTAGACTCAGTGGATCTCCCCTCAATTGGCGTGAAGCAAAATAAGTGGATATCTGCAGAAATAACACCAGCAGAGGTTGATGAAGCTATCTCAAAATTAAAAACAAGTAAGTCACCCGGTGGTGACGGATTACCAGCTGAATGGTACAAAACTTTTAGGAGACCTATAACACCGTTGCTGTTAAAATGTTTTAATCATGTCCTTAAAGGAGGTGAGATTCCACCATCCTGGAAACAAGCGATAATATCTGTTATACCAAAACCAGGAAAGGACAAAAGTGAATGTAGCTCATACTGGCCCATTTCTGTCTTGAACATTGATTATAAAATGTTCGCTTCAATAATTGTCAGTAGACTAGATAATATTATCCCCGAATTGTTGACACAGACCAGACAGGATTTGTTAAAAATAGATGTACACAGGATAATGTGAGGCGAATGTTACACTTGTTCGACATTATGAGCGGAAATAATTTAAAATCTTTAGCAATTAGTTTTGACGCTGAAAAAGCCTTACTTTTATCTGGTTCTACAGCGGTTTGGCTTTAACAACACAATCACAAGTTGCTTAAAATCAATATACAGTTTGCCAGTAGCAAGGATCAAATTAAATGGCGGACTTTCAGGCACGTTCCCACTGGAATGAGGATGCCGACAAGGATGCCCTCTGAGTCCAATTCTCTTTGGACTCTTTATAGAGCCACTTGCTCAAAAAATTAGGGAAGATCCAGAAATTAAGGGAATCATATTTAAGGGAAGATAATACAAAACATGTCTATACGCCGATGATGTTCTGGTGACCTTATCTGACCCAGATGCCAGTCTACCTCACCTCATGTCCTGCCTCCACCAATTTGGACTTTATTCAGGTTATAAATTAAATATTGGAAAAACTCAGACTCTCTGCTTTAATTACTCACCCCAAGAGGATATAAGTAATCGGTTCAGATTTAACTAGAAAACAAAAATCATGAAATATTTAGGTGTTAATATTACCAAAAATTTAAACAAAATATACAAAGTAAATAATGGTTCTATGACTAATAAAATAAAAAATAACTTGGACAGATGGGCCCCACTAACGCTTGAGTTGTACAGTCGAATAGAAATCATAAAAATGATCATTTTACCTCAACTGCTGTACCTATTTCAATC
>NW_013953299.1:95230-98866 GCF_001266775.1 Austrofundulus limnaeus
ATAGATACTTTATTATGGTATAGTATTTAAATATATGCCTGAGAAACACATAATATTGCCCCTTTAAGGAGGTGTTGCTGGAGCTCAGACAGCATCAGCATGAAAGCTGTGCTGGGTGACTTGTATGCTGCAGCCACAGCATGACATCAGAATGATCAGTTCTGATTCAAACATGGACCAAATGCTGGCAGTAGGTGATGATCTACCCTGCCACCACCAAACCAAATCACCACAGCCTCACTAGGTTCCACCATTATAGACCTTSTGAAGGCCTCAACCACAACCCTGGAAAGACTTTCAAGCTTATCAGGCTGCCTCGCTGTGAGCCTCTTCTTCGATCAAACATGGAGGAAATGTGCGCAACAACAGCCAATCAGAATCCACCTTCTCCTGCTCCACTTCTGTTTATAARATGCTAATGAAACGCAGACTGAATCACAGAATTAACCAAAGTAATCCAGTATAAAACAYTGAATCTCTCAGAGTTCACTTATTTGGGTGAGTTTCTGAGGTTTTTTGGCCGCTGTCGCTTCCTGTACCTGCTGTTACCTGTTAACAGACACACAGGTGAGCTCTGAGCTCCTCTCCCGACACAGAGAGAGAGGGAGGGAAAAAAAGAAAAGTGAGCCACGATGAGCGTCTCACTAAAATAAAAGCGTCCTCCAAAAATATTAAACAGTCTTAGGTTAACGTTTAGGRCAGAACAATGTCCCAGCACGTCTTTATCTGGAGAAGAACTTTCTGTAAGTTTTATCGTCACATGATGGACTGGACGAGACGTGAAGACCACTTCCTGTCTGAGAGACGCTGCAAACTCCTGAGCACTCAGAGGCTGGGAGTTTATCCAGCATGTTGTCAATGCGCAGAATCAGATATTCGTTCAGAAAAAATGATACAGCATAGTTTGATAAAGCTCTGTAAACAGGAGGTGGTTCCTTCTGTAACAAGAATAATGAGCTTCGATCCTGTTCAGTGTGCACAAATTGTTGCTGTTTGTAGGTTTGTGTTTCTTTATGACATTTTTAATGCGAAATTCAATTCTAAAACTTTCATTTTACAAAAGGAGAACTGTATTAATGTAAGATTCTATGATTTACACANATGGCGAAATAAGAAACCAAGGGTACGCTATAAAACGCTACAACTACCAAGGGACAAAGGAGGAATGTCTCTCCCATGTTTGGAAAATTATTACAAAGCAGCACAACTGCAATTTGYGGTTCACTGGTGTGAAGAGGGGTATGAAGCAAAATGGAAAGATCTAGAATTAAGCCAAATCGACATCCCCCTGCAAGCCCTACTGGGGGACAAACATCTCAAGAACAAACATGCAGATAAGTTGTGTGTCTCCACAAAAGTCCCTCTCAACATCTGGTTTAGAGCGTTTCGCAACCCACTCTTAGAGAGGAAAACTCAGTTATTAAGATGAATTGAACATGATAGGGATTTTGTACCAGCACAACTTGATTCAAAATTCAAACAACTAACCAGGAAAGGTATTACTTCATACTGTGTGTTTTATTCTGGTGCCGATCTGGATAGTTTCCAACAATCACGAGAAAATTTTGACCTTGACAATGTTTTCCTGTATGGCTCCTCCCCCAGTTTACCCACCAGGACACCGATGGGTCTTGGAGAGGAGGCAATGTCTCCTTCTTGGTTTGGAGGCTGTGGACCAGACTTACAGCCACCTGGGGTGGCCTGTGTGGCTGAGTCCAGCGTGTCTCCTCTGGGAGACAGGGGCTGGAGCCTTTAGCTCGGCCTCTAGCTGCCTTCCTTCCAGTGGTCGCTCCCTTCTAGAACCCCTGCCTCTGGATCAGCGCAGTAGCTCAGGACGCTTCCAGCTGCCRGTCACCACTGTTACTGGTAGCTGCTCCCTCTTAGGATCTGCACTTCTTACAATGACCGAGATGATGTTTAGTGACCTGGACAGCAGGTCTCAAKGGAACTGTTAAAGGGAGTTATCCTATCTCCCCAGTCTAATAACCATTAAAAATGAACTTAAGTTATGAACTCTTATTATTACCTCTTGGCTTCAAAGTAAACACACTCCTTAATATGTTAACCTTGTTGCTTTGAAGTAACAACACACTCATGTAATCAGAGAAAAACTTTAAAAACCAATGTCCAGTCACGGAATTGTCTTTATGATGCTGTAAGCAGTTTAATAGAAATTTGCAAGAAAAACCACATTTGATTATACAGATTAAAAATATTGAATCATAGTTGATGGTGATAAAAATAAAAATATCTAAGGCGCTGACCTAACCTTGTGACTAGGCGGTGTGGCATTTTCTGTTAATTTGGACGGCAGGACAGGGTGGAGCAGAGTTGGTTTTACCTCCATGAAAAGCAGCAGACTATTGCCAGAGAGCCCCTCTCAAAGCTGGGTTGTTCAATCTGGTCTTTGGTCTGTCGATAGCTGGAGAGCAGTTGTTGCAGCTTGTCCCAGCTGAAATGTCTCTTGGATCTGTTGCTCCGCTTCTGAGGCTGTCCTTGCCTTTTGCTGCCTCTTCTCAAAACGGGGCAAGAAGACGACTTACTGCTGAAACTGCTCTCCTTTTATACTGTTTTTGGGCCATCTTACCCCCCTTTCTGCCTTCCTGTGATAGGCTGGGGCTTTCCACCACTGGACTTTCTGTGTACTTTCCAGAGTGAAGCAATTTTACCTATTCTTGTAACAGGACTCTTCAGGGACTTTCCGTGGTGAGTCACAACCACCTTGTTTTCACTCACAGGGCCTCTGGGACTTTCCAGACAAAATCCCCACTTCCTCTTTCTTCTAGTACAGTTTGTCTTTTTTACCATCCAAATGTAGCACACACCCTTTCTTCATTTTAAGACATACAATAACACTTCTTTTCTAAATCACCATCTTACATTAAACACATTAATTATCACAGTACATTGGTTAAATCACACTTTGCGATAAGCATATAATCATTACACTTGTTATTTATTTGCCAGCATCAAAATCAATCAAAATTAATACTTATTACTCCTTATTACTCCTTCTCTTTCTTCTTCTTGATTTTTTCTTCCCTCGGGTCTGCATCTCGGTCTCTCTTGTGGCCTCCCTTTCTGTCACATCCTCCTCTCTGCTGGGAGTTTAAGGGAGGCTCTGCTGGCCTGATTCCAACTCTTGGGATGGTTGGCACAGCCAGATTCCTTGACAACAAACAAGATTTTTTTCAGATACCTGCAGCTCAGGCACTACTTTAATAAGAACATTAAAACATTGGAAAAAGATGATCAAGACCTCATTAATATCTTTATTGATGCTTATAAAGGTAAATCCTATAAGAAGAGGCTGTCCAGATTATATGGGTGCTTAGATAATAAAAAAACATCAACAATATATATTAAAAATTCATGGGAAAGGGAGTCAAAAATAACGCTGACGGAGGATGAGTGGCTAAACATTTGCCAGATTAACTCCACTACCACGAGCTCAGGACACGTGAGCTTCCTTCCTCGTCCTGCTGAATGATGCAGCGCTCAGACCCCGACTGTTAAATTAACAAGATGGACTTAAGAGTGAGCAACCGTCCACATTTTGTTTTCATCTCCACGGTTCACAAGAAAAAAAAGTTTTACAAACTCAGATCTGAGTAAAAAAATACGGTTGTTTCTCTA
>NW_013953299.1:104883-109243 GCF_001266775.1 Austrofundulus limnaeus
TATTTTTTAAAAAGTTGCTGCTGTGTGACAGTCTAATTTACATTAACCCGTGATGCTGGCCTAATCCTAAAATAACTTAATTGTGTACATTTACCTGATTYGTTTGTTGTTTCTCTTCCATAAAGCTGTTTTAGGGTCAGATTTTCTGAGCAGCACATGTTTTATCTTACTCTGACATCGGAGCAGAAACATGACTGATTCTGCAGGTTCTGCATCCAGTTTGATCATGTACTACTACAGCAAGAAAACAGTCTGAAACAATACTCTTAATATTTATTTAACACTATTTAGTTATATAACTCCAGTTTTATTGTATAAAGAGAAACAGACTTTTAGTTGTTACTGTTTTAAAACTGGTCTTCAGGATTCTATCAGCTGGAGGCAGCACATTCACATGATCTCTGAACATTTCTGAAGAATTCATTTCTTCTTTATAAACCTCCTCCTGTAGTTTTACAAACACACACTGATGCTGGCCCTCTTTGTTTTTTAAAACTATTTTTATTTTACTTTCCATCTCCTTCCTCTGTGCTGGGATCATTTCAGTTTTTACTGAATAAAAAAAATGTAAATTTTTTTAGCCATTAAAAGCAAAACAAAACTCTAATTTCTAAGAATGTGCATGTTTATCCAAAAGAGTGTTTGTGTGCATTTATAAATGCACTCTGCTTGGTAAATCAGAACTTTTATAATTAAATGTAAATGTTTTTCATCTCTGCCAAATTTTATGAAGACATGGAAAAATAAAAAATGAACACATAATGTTTGTATTTTTAAATGATTTTATTGACAGTTGCTAAAATTAAATTGTAATTTTCTCCCGACTGCTGGTGCCTGAATGATTTCTGATCAATTTCACTAAATACTGACTAAACTGAATATGTCTTAATAATCTTCTCTCCTAGTGTGTGTCTATGAACAGATGTCGCAGTTAAGGCTGCAGTATGAGACCACTAGTAAAGCACAGTAAAACTGCACAAAAAGAGAACTTGGACAAGGTCAATTGATATAATTTATTAACTGATGCACGAGCAGTCAGAGCGAGCTGACAAAGAGAAAATTTACAGAGATTTTCCAAATGATGGYAAAGGGCCAGGAAAAGCTAAAAAAAAACTTGAGCCAATTTTTAGAGTGAAAAACCACAATGACCAGAGAAGCTCAAACCAGTGGGACAGGAGCTGTTTTGGGAAAATAGAGGCGATCTTCAGTTACCGACTGATCTGATTGCTGCTAAGTAGGGGAGACTGGGGACAGTRGCAACAAGGGACGGTTGCAACACGTCATTTTTCTCCAAACAGAAACAGTGTAGAGTGATGACACTCACACTGTACATGCTCAGTTAGATGTCCCACCTTGTAAAGAAAAAGTAAACAGATTCAAAAACTTATCCAGGATTTATTTGAAAAAAAAAACTGTTTTTGAGGAACCAAAGTATTTTTTTACCCAGTTTTATTTTTGTTAAACTGTTGTCACTGTTTTTGTGATCCAGCTCAAACTTATATGTTTTAAACAAGTGATCTGTTGACTTTTAACTAATCTAGTTAACATGTATCCAGATGAGCTTATTTAGCCACACATGAGGTTTTGTCATGGCTGACAAGAAGGGGGACAGTTGTAACAGTTGTTGCAACTGTCCCCATACGATAAATCCATATAAAAACAGAGCACATACAGATGAGATTAACATGTTGAAATTAAGTTTACACTTAAAGAGTATTGGGTATTCATGACAGTTTTATAGTTTAAAACATAAAAGTGTTTAAGATGTATTTTCTACAGTTGTTGTTTTCAACAATGGTTTTAAAATCCCAGTTTGTTTCAATGTAAATGTTACATAATGTAGGCGTACAGTGACAATAGCCAAAACTAAAGTTAATTGTCTCACAAATTGTTCTGTTATCTTTGTCTCTAAAAGTCAACTGTATTTAATATCAATTAATCTTTGACATCTGTATATAAGGTCTACTCATCAAGGCTAATCTATATTCATCATTTGATCAAAAGCAATAAATAAATAACACTGTAATATCATTATAACTTAGTTTTTCTTCATTTAACAATAATATAAGTATTAAAATAATAAAACTTTTATTTACAGTGAAATATATTGTAAAAATAAAATGTTGCAACTGTCCCCGGTCCTGGGGTCAGTTGCAACATCTGACTTTTCATTTTCAAATGCAAATAGTGAAGAATGTACATGCTTTAATCATCTATAAATGGTTTTGAATATTAACAGACAGATGTAAGTTTATTGTATTAAAATTTGCTTTGTCTAATTCAAACCATCTCTGAGTAACAGAGTCAAATGTAACAAGTGTTGCAACTGTCCCCGGTCTCCCCCTACTGGGACTCTTGACAAACTTCAGAGACATCTGAAGACGTTGAGTGCTTCATGCATTTTGTTAGATATTCAATGTAATTTGTGGGACACATGTCACTTGTGAAATTGTACTTTTCCTTTATAAAGCTTGTACTGACGTGTCCTTTGTGTTCGTTTCCAGTGCTAACTAATTGGCAGCTAGCTTGCTAGTGGCTAGACGGCTAGTTAGTGATCCAGGCTACAAACAAAGACTGCTGTACATTAATTGTATTTAATCTTTACTGTTTACCATATTCAAGGTTAATCTTTGTTCTTTGTTCAGAATGACCAGCTGAGCTCCTGGAACAACTCTCTGACATCGATACTGACTGCCTCGCCATCCGGGTCAAAGAAGCTGCAGGTCGGGCAGCAACAGGAGAGAGGAGCTTCTCCCATTACATTTAGACTTTTTAATAGATTTTTTTAGCTGAGCGTGCATTTTTTAAGTGGTTACGCCTTGTCTGACTTATTTTGTGCAATACTATTTGTTTGTCCTTTATTTAAATCAGTAAGAAAAGAATCAACATACAGTATATTTACTCACATAGCTTCAAAGTGTGCAGTAACTTCATTTAGTGTTGTTTTGCTGCATTTATAAGCAATGGTTAGTTGTAGTAGGGTACGAGTACAGACCAAATGAGTTTTTTTATGAATAGTTATCTGTAGCACTGAATGAGCAACGATAAATGGCAGCTTCAGCACATCCATGTTAATTATATCACCCACTTTTAAATGACGTTACCACTTTTTTTTCATTGATGATCCTGCCCACAGAGCGAGGACACGTTACAGTGGAAAATCACCTACACCCCGGTAGAACCAATCCAACGAAAAACGAGTGGAGCCGCATTCAGAAAAATACCTAAACATCACAGAAAACTTCCATCTCAAAGTAAAAATTAATATTTCCCAACAACACACAAACACACACACATAGTGCAAAGGAGGGTCCTGCAGACTGGGTGACAGGACCCTCAATGGAGCATTGAATTGTGAGGGAAAACAAAATAAAGAATACGCTCAAACAGAAGGAGGAACAAAAGAATAAAAGTGAGCAATGATAGATGGTGAAAGTAAATTAATGTCAAGAATAAAAACCGGTTAAAATGATGGTGTTGGTGAGAGTCAGTATGGACGGAGACAAGAACACGCAGATGTGTGTGAGTGAAGGGAAAGAAATGAAGAAAATGTATAAAAGTAATAAAACAGACTTACAGGTGCTGTTTTCCCTCTTTCACTCCTTCAGAGTTTCCACAGAGAATCTGAAGAATGCTCTGGAAAAGGGACGAAAAGAGAGAAGACAGTCGGCTGAGGGCTTTTTTTTCTGAAACACAGAACTACAGTAAAAGCTGTTACAATGAAGAAAAATACTATATTTGGGATTTAAATTTTAATATTCGTACAGCAGCTCTTTCACGTTCGATAAAAAAACCCTCAAGACTCATTTCATGAGTCGGGCCCACAGAGACGTGTGTGTGTGTGTGTGTGTGTGTGTGTGTGTGTGTGTGTGTGTGTGTGTGTTGGCAGGGTGCAGGTAGATAATGGGGTTAGTGTTTGGCTTTGAGCTGCTTCTTTTGTTGCAGCTGTAGTTTCAGGATCAGGAGGACAAACAGGACGGTCACATGATCTTTGTGTTCTTCAGTAGTTTGTGAGTTTGGACTCGTCACATCTCCGTATAACGACACAAACACTGATTACAAACTTTGGCTGCAGATGTTCCTGGAAAAATCTGACTTTTAAAAACAAATGACAGAATGTGTGTTTAAAACTGCAGCAGCTTTTTGGTTCAATATTGCACAAGATTTATAAACCTGAAGAACTTACAACAAAAATTTTAACGTTCACAGTGAGGAGACTTCATTCTGTCTGTGAAGAATTTATATTTAGAGTATTTTTTTTTAGAAATTAAGAAAATTCATCATGGATCACGGATGGATGGATGGATGATGGATGGATGGATAGATGGTTGGATGGACGGACGGATGGATGGATGGATGA
>NW_013953299.1:109545-110839 GCF_001266775.1 Austrofundulus limnaeus
CACACACACACACACACACACACACACACAATCAGTGCCCATGGTATACTGTATTAGAATTGTGTACACATTGTGAAAAGAGGTACAGATAAATATTCTCCAAAGTCCATCACACAATAAAAGCAGAATACACAAGTTGTTTCAGCCACCAAGGCTTCAGTTTGTTTTATTAGTTATTGAATGWATGACCTAAAAAGTGATCAGATCATGTAGTAGCTATATTCATTTGTGATGACACTGGCTTGCAATTTCAGTGTAACGTGTATTGACAATTTATATAAGTAATTACTGTACTGTAATGAGTCAGTGTAGTGCAGTAATGTACAAAGCAATCTTGCTGGAAATAAATGGTAAGGCAAACAAAAGTTTGTATTAAATACACAAAAATAAGAAGCCATTTCAGATTGTTTGAACCTAATTTAGGGAAGGGAAAAGAGGCAAAAACTAAAATCTGCTCACGATTCACACAATAAAACACTTTGGTTTGTTCATATTACCCATCAGACTGTAAAAATGAAAAGCACATAAAACTGATTGAAATAAATTGTGGAGATTTTTAGAGAAGACAACGAAAAATGGATGTTCCTTTGATAGACGATGGCAACACAAACATAGGCACACGTACTCTCAGAAGAACACAAAGCTGATAAGAGCTGTAATCAACTTTGGTATGTCCACGATGAATGGTTGTCCAGGAAACAGAGAAATAAAGAAGCAGCCAAGGTAAAAGGAAGAAGAGAGGCTCGAAAAGACGATGTACATAAAGTGAAGGAAAAAACTCCCATGTGAACAACACTGTACCAATTTGAGTTTCAAATAATTGAAACAACTTTTTAAAATAAAAAAGCCTTTGCAATGGACGAAATTACATTAATTTGAAATTAATTCACATTTGATCAGAAAGTGTTTACAAAACAGTAGTTTAATAATTTTGAAGTTGTCAAAGAGAGTTCTGTTTCTTTTGATGTGTTTTTAAATACTAGCAAAAGCAAAAAATCTTTTGGGGCTTTATTACTTCATTCCCCGTTAGGTTAGCTGAGTAACAACACTGCCAAAATACTTGCACAGTTTAAAACCCTCTGTTTTGACAGTCAGGTCACAAAACTGCTGCAAATAAAACTAAAGCTACCTCTGAAGCTATATTATGCCATGTCATGCACAGGGATGAGTGAGTACACCGCTATCTGTATCTGTTCAACCATCTAAACCATATACAGTGGTTTGCAAAAGTATTCATACCCCTTGAACTTTTCCATATTTTGTCACATTACAACCACAAACATAAATATATTTC
>NW_013953299.1:112073-113797 GCF_001266775.1 Austrofundulus limnaeus
TTTCAACCAAAAAAAAACTGTTTTATCAACCAAAAAAAGCTACTTCAATAAAAAAATTTAAATGTGTTTTGCAAAACAGAAACTTTTGGTTGAATCTCAAACTTTTGGTTGACGCTTTAAGTTTTTGGTTGACTGTCTAAGTTTTTGGTTGAACTCAAAAAAGATTTGAACTCAAACAACACAAACTAGGGGAGTCGAGCAGAGAGTGAGCTGAGTTTGTGATCGGAAGGTAGCCGATTCGACTCTAGGTTGGTCTCCATGTTGCACGTGTGTTCACATGTGTGATGGGTTAAATGCAAAGACTTAAAAGAGACCTATTATGCAAAATTCACTTTTTAAAGGTTTTTACTAAACTTTGGATACATACTTCTTAAGAAAACAGTCCCAGGACCAAAGAAATACACCCAGGGGCATATCTACTGCAAGTAAATGTATTTTAATGTATATTAACAACAAGTTTTATACTTCCTACATTTTGTGATGTCACAAGCCGTATGACAACCCACTAGAACCTGTGTTCAGCCCCTTACCTAGCAACCCCTGGGTGAAGCTCCGCCTCCTCAGTATAAAAAGTCGTCACCATGTTGTGCAATGTGTAGCTCATTTCACAGCAAGCCTCCAATAGAGCAATGGGTAGAGTGTTGGATCAGAGWGCAGGAGAYCAGGGTTTGAGACTGACACGGACACATACAATTTATTTATTTTCATTCGTTATGAACACGTTTTCTCATGTACCTCTATTTTTAGCTTATTAAAGCCTTGTTAAAGCCTATTTGTTCGAGTTTCTGAGGTATTTTGACCGCTGCTGCTCCAATTACCTGCCCTGATAACAGCATGCAGAGTGAGCGCAGAACTCTGACGCAGGAGGAGTGGGGAGAAAAAAAAGCTGCGACCTCAACTCTGCCTCTGGGTCTGACTCTGGGTCTCTGTTTGTACAACAGAGCTTCTGCTATTATTAGCCATGCTAACGTAAACGTTGGCTTTGAAGGGCGGAGTTAATGTCAACAGATTTTTGGTCTGGATAGCCCACAGACATACCATAAAAATTTCTAGGGCCAATTGGTCTCCTTTAATTTTCCCACCAGGAGATCAATACAGTATAAGATAAACGTCCGGGGCAGGATCTAAGGGTTGACTATGTAAGAGCGTACTGGGGTGGAAGGTGGGGTGTCCCTCCATGCAAAAGAGGGACGACAGAAAATCAAAAGAGCATACTGGGGTGATTTTCTGTTATCCCTTCTTTGCATGAAGGAGATGATGCATGTTGTCCCTGGACAACACCCGACCTTCCACCCCATTACGATCTTACATAGTCGCCACTTAGATCCCGTGGTAATATGTTTATCATGTAGCGAATTACTTAATGAACTTAGGACCAGCCTAATCTTCACAAAGGTAATCCCTCAAGACCTTGCAAAATGAAATCAGGAAATAATGAAATACCCCTCCGATCATGAAGTGAAAAATAAAAACTTGTGACCTGGTCATATATCTAAAAATAAATTACTTTATTTTGAGAAATCTGACCAGGTCACAAGTTTTTATTTTTCACTTCATGATCAGAGGGATATTTCATTATTTCCTGATTTCATTTTGCAAGATCTTGAGGGATTATCTTTGTGAAGATTAGGCTGGTCCTAATTTCATAGGGTAATTCGCTACACCCATGAGTTGTTTTCAGCACTTTAACCTTTGTGCTAAGCCACATGCTCACAGTACAGGGG
>NW_013953299.1:113807-115794 GCF_001266775.1 Austrofundulus limnaeus
TGTGTGTGTGTGTGTGTGTGTGTGTGTGTGTGTGTGTGTGTGTGGAAGGATTGGACAGAGGTGAGGAAGGATGAAGTTAAAGCTCCCGTGAACATTTCTAATTAGTTTGATATGAAAATCATTAGCAGCAGGTGGAAAGGTAATGAAGATGTCAGAAAGAAAAAAAAAACAGAAAGGAAGGTTGGAAAAGAAAAAGTAAAAGAAGACAAAACTATAAAGTCACAGAGAAAAGTCTAACAATGACAAAATAGAATAATAACAATTAATGTTTTAAATACTTTAAATCTAAATGTTTCCGGTTAAGTTTTGAATACAAACAAACTGTTGATTTTATGGCAACTTTTTTTTTTTTTTTACATCTTTTTGTTCTTAGGATGGAAAGAGTTGCTAGTTGCTCTGTTGCAGGTTTAGTTGCTGTAGTGCAGATTGGTTTCTTGTTTAATTGCAGTGTTGCAGGTCAGATTGCTGGTTAGCTTGTAGTTGCTGGTTAGCTTGTAGTTGCTGGTTAACTTGTTGCAGGTCAGATTGCTGGTTAGCTTGTAGTTGCTGGTTAGCTTGTAGTTGCTGGTTAGCTTGTAGTTGCTGGTTAGCTTGTAGTTGCAGGTCAGGTTGCTTCTTGTCGAGCGGATCACCAGGAGGTGCTGCGATTTCTCTCAGGTGTTTTTGTCACCTCGTTGCCAGATAGAAGGAGGACGTGGCATTTTTGTCTCCTTCTCCTCTTTTCTATTTATTCTTGTTTATTTATTTCCTCCGCACTGCAGCTGAACTAAAAACATGCTGCAGCACGTATGCAAATCCACTTTGCTTCACGTCAAGATGTGACATTTCTGAAATGTGAAATAAATTGATATGGCCCAATTAGATTGAAGGTTGGCTCGCCGCTCCGTCCCCTCCCCACATCTCGCTCAGCTCTCGCCTCATTGCAAATTGCTTTACATTTGCCCGCTCCCATCCAGAGCTCTTAATTATATGGTGTTGTGTGGCGGCATTTGGCTGCAGCCGTGAGGAGCTGCAGACAGCTGCTGCGTGGCAGTTAGCCGCCGCAGCTAGGACACAGCTAAAAGCTTATCCCGGCAGGGGAGACGCTGGAGGAGTGGAGGGAGCAGGCCGAGCCGCAGAGGAACAAAGAAGACCTGGCTGATTGGTGCAGGACTAGGGGGGACTCTGCGGGACTAGAACCCAGAGGAGGGGTTAGATCTGAGGCCGTTTTCCTTAAACGCTAAACAGAGAAGAATCTGGAAAAAGGAGAAAAATGGACTGAAAAGTTGATTGACCTCTGTTGCCTATAATGTTGTCTACAACCAAAGCTCCAGAACCTTTAGGTCTGAGATGTCCACATGAGACAAATGTCCTTTTTTCATCCATCAATCATCCTTTACCCGTTGTGTCCTATCAGGGACACTGGCGCCCATATCCAGCAGTCACTGAGGGACGGGGACACCCTGGACAGGTCTCCGTCCATCACAGGATGCAGAGACAAATGAGACAAACACAATCAAAGCACGATTTAGACTAACGAGTGTTTTTGGTCTGTGGGAGGAAACCCAGTACCCAGAGAAAACCCACACCTGCACAGAGGGAACATACAAACTCTACCTAGAAAGGTCCCCGGCTGGGATTCAATCCGGCAACCTTCTTGCTGACAGGCAACACCTCGACCAACTGAGCCACCGTGCTGCCAAGACAAGAGGGACGTTTGGAGCAGTCAAGATGAGACTCAGAGCTCAGAACTGTGAGGCACGGTGGCAGCAGCATCATGATGTGAGACTGAAGGAGGAAATTATTTTAAAGGGATCCCTGATTAGTTGTAACATTAGACTTTATATGATAAACATTTATTTTAACTGTAAAATAAAGACTGTAAAAATACTGTAGGCTGTTCAGTTTTGTACATTTTTAAACTAAAAGTTTAAAATATACAGTATTACATGGACGAGGCCTTTTTTATATACACAAAGCATTCTGGGTAAATGATGACGTGGATAGG
>NW_013953299.1:122072-126508 GCF_001266775.1 Austrofundulus limnaeus
CTTGAGGGATTATTTTGTGAAGATTAGGCTGGTCCTAAGTTTCATAGAGTGATTCGTTACACTACTTCTGTGATATTACTACTACTTCTACTTCCTGTTATCTTCTTCATCATCGTCTTTTTCACCAGTAGAAACAGACGGTTGTTGATCACGTGACTCCTGTGATGTGAAAAAAGTGTTTCCATTGATGTTTTGTGAAAAACACCAATTTTGATACGTCTGAAAAACCACCTCATCCTAGTGCAAAAACATTTTGTCGAAAAACGTAATTTTTTTCCGAAATTGACATGTTTCCATTGAACAAATTTATTTTCAAAATTCTAATTTGCGCATTTTCATGGTGAATGGAAACACAACCAGTGAGTTCAGCAGAGTTCACCAACAGGATGAGAATAAATTCAGCTTATTTTCATCAAGCAAAGATACTGAAACTGTATTTACACCTGTGGTTTTCAACGTCAGGGATGAGAACCCATTATGTGTCATAAAACACCAAGTCAGGGGTCTTCAAATGAACTCCAGAAACCAAACAATATGTAACTTTTAGCCCCCCTGACATCTTTTCAGGTTCTAAATAAGAAAAGATATTTGGAAGAACTAAAATGAGTTTGACCTAACTGTTTTGACATTACTCTTAATTTATTTCAACTTTGTTGTTTAACTCAGGATGTTAGAAATGTTTAGTTATTTWGGGAGTCAGACATTAAAGTGCCTGTGACATCAAATTTTAGTAATAAATGCAAAGGAACTTTTGGAAAGACAACATTTAAACATATTACAAAACAACTTTTACGCTGCTGCGATGAACAGTTGTTGAGATATTTGCARGTGAACTAACAGGAAGTGACGTCAAAGGGAAATGTCTGCTTGGAAAGAGTGTTACTAAAATAACTAACAACATAGACTGTAGAGAAGAATAGGAGTTTTTTTTTACTTTGAGTCACTACAGAGAGACGAAGAGTCAGAGTTCAAATTATATTGTTTTAATAAAACATCAGTTTCTTTTCTTTAAGAGTTCCCCTTTGATGTCACTTCCTGCTTCACTTTGGCTGAGTCAAATTCAAAAGAAAACATGACAGTTATGTGACAAAATGGGTAAAATTGTGTGTATTATGCCAACTTTCTTCAATATGTTTTCTTTCACTTTMTGTWTTTSAAGAATATGCATGGCACATGCACTTTAAAGGTTTGGACCCAGTGTTTTATAATACAGACTGCACTCAGTTTAAAGTTACTTTTATTCTAAGCAGAGTCAATAATATTCAAACTTTTTAAGCCAGTTTTAAAGAACATAAATGAAGTCTTGATTTGAAGTGGCACAGTTAGGCTCTGACAACTGAAACTGATTCTATCCCCAACTTGAACTTTTTAAACAAATATTAATGAGTATRTGATTTATACTGTATTTCTAACACTTCTGTTCTGAAGTGTTTTAATACTTCAGCGTCACGGAGCGGCACCAGAACCATCAGTGGATTCAGACCAGAGGCTGACCTGCTGATTTACTGTGTCAGCCATTTTTCTTTCAGCCTCCTTCAGCGTCGGTTTGATTGACAGGAAGGACAGATGCTGCTCCAGAACCAGGTAACCTGATCCACAGAGCCCATCTGGTCAAAGCTCTGTTGAATTCACACTTTATACACACACATACACACCTACACATGCACACACACACACATGACTCACATACGTTGAAAGTAAAAATAAAAACAGAGACGTCTGAAGTGGGATAAACACTGAGCTTCAGATATAAAGAAAGGTTAGCTTCGCTCAACTATCGCCTGCCTTAAAAATATTCTTAAACTCCATCTGATGCTCAGAAAGTTGGAATGACTCTCAGCTACTACCACACTGACCTACAGRTCAGTTTGTGTAACACTGACAGCTACAGACAGGTTTGTGTTGTTTACTGCTGTTTTAGAAATAACTTTAACATCTTCAGGTTTACAGAGAGGAGCTGAGCTGCTGTTTCTCATATAAAGTGATTCAGTTCAAAACAGTCCTGTAATCATATCTGCAACACTTCAGGGTTTGGAAACAAAAATAAAATGATGTATTTATTTTACAAAGATACGCTAAAATAGAATTAGTTGGTTTCTTTGCTTTAAAGTCGGGATTCAGACTGTTTGACCTGAGTTACTCTCACAGTTGTAAGTCTGTTTACAGACAATAAACAACACCTGAGGGCTGTTTCAGGATTTTCCAGATATCCTGTGTGAATTAAGCCTCAATTTGGTTTCACCAAAGCAGTGGTGCGTAAGTTACCATGGTGATTTATTCTGTACAGCTAGCCAGCTCCAGACCAGGCTAACAGACAGGCTAAAAGATGAGGCTAATAGACCAGGCTAACAGACCAGGCTAACAGACCAGGCTAAAAGATGAGGTTAACAGACAGGCTAACAGACCAGGCTAACAGACCAGGCTAACAGACCAGGCTAACAGACCAGGCTAACATTTAGCATTTAGGCTCCTACAGCTCATAAAGCTCCATTAAAAGATGTTCTTAATTTGGTGAGAAGTGTGGAGCACTCAGTTTATTCACTGGAGAATCAGTGAATCTGTGATTGATCTCATGGTCTGTTGAAGAATTCTGTGGACGAGGGTTTACCTGGATTACTGACACCTAGCTTCATGTAGCTGCACCTCTTCAGTCTGGTTTGGTCTTTGTCAAACAGATGAAGCCAGGATGAACTGATCCAGTTATGTAAAGCCTAGATTTATCTCTGAGCCTGGATTTCTCAATCCTGCTTTTGTGAAATAACCCTCTGGGTTGTTTGTTCTTGTTGTTTGTTCTGATAGCTTGTTCTTGTTTGTTCTTGTTGTTTGTTCTGATAGCTTGTTCTTGTTTGTTCTGATTGCTTGTTCTTGTTGTTTGTTTCGATTGTTTGTTCTTGTTTGTTGTTCTGGTTTGTTCTGATTGTTTGTTCTTGTTGTTTGTTCTTGTTGTTTATTCTGATTGTTCTGATTGCTTGTTGTTGTTGTTTGTTTCGATTGTTTGTTCTTGTTTGTTGTTCTGGTTTGTTCTGATTGTTTATTCTGATTGTTCTGATTGCTTGTTGTTGTTGTTTGTTTCGATTGTTTGTTCTTGTTTGTTGTTCTGGTTTGTTCTGATTGTTTATTCTGATTGTTCTGATTGCTTGTTGTTGTTGTTTGTTTCGATTGTTTGTTCTTGTTTTTTGTTCTGGTTGTTTGTTCTGATTGCTTGTTCTTGTTGTTTATAAAAATATTCTTAGTTTATTTTTTATCAGCCGTATCAGACAGAAAACTAAATGACAGAAGTGTTGACAGAATCTGTTGTCTCATGCTTTAGCTTTGCTAACATTTGCGACATGTCCTTTCTGTAGTGGTTTACAGGTTAAATGCTAATCACTAGCTAGTAATTACCGCCTCTAAAGGCCTCTCCACGCAGACCTCTGTGAGGTATTAGCTAAATGTAAGCTAACCAGTTAACAGCTAACCAGTGATTACAAACAGCAGCTCCTGCTCCACACAAAGGTCTCGTCGTGTTTCCGTCTGTTTCCACGCCGACCCGGTCCACAACCTGGCTCGCCCTTCGGTGTTCTGGCATTTCAAAGCGGTAATTATCACAAACCGGTCGGCGCTTCCTGCTTCCAGGCCAAACGGGGCCTTCGGTGAACATCGGAGACCGGGTCCTGCGAGTCAGAGAAGGGTGTGTCCGGCCGACTGCTGAGCACTTTGTTTTGGATAATGATAGATCTGAGCAACGTTCACCTCTTAACACTCACTCAGTCATTTCATTTCATCACCTCCTCCTTCCTCTCCATCAGCCCTCCAGTCCTCCTCCTCCTCCTCCTTGTTTACCACAAACATTTCAAGCAAATATAATAACAGTGCAACAATCTGTTGCTAGGCGACAATTATAGAAACAATGGTGCTTGGTGGCAAAGACTCAGGCTGCTGGAGTGTGTGTGTGTGTGTGTGTGTGTGTGTGTGTGTGTGTGTGTGTTAATCGACCCACCTTGTGCTCTTGTTGAATGCAGATTTTTCATCTTTTTAATGTTTTTGTTCCAATCTGCAGCGCTGTTTGTTCCTAAACTGATGGTAATCAAAACAAAAGAAAGAGAAAAACAGAACCATGAAAGAAAAATCAAAACAGAAAATGAGTCTGAAGTCTGAAAATTGATGTTTTACTTCAGAAGATCCAAACTTTTAGTCTCCAGTTGTTGAAACAAACAACCAGACGGAGGAAACTGCCTGATCTGCTGCTGCCTGATAAGATTATTTCAAAAATGACCACAAATTCACTAAAAATGAAAACTTTTGTTTACAGCAGCAGAACAGGAAAAAAGTGGAAAAACTAGTAAAAAAAGGATTTTTGCAGCATCTGGCAAAGCTGATGGCAGCAGGTCAAAGGTAAAGTAGAGAGCTTCTTAATTTACAGACCACACACACACACACACACACACACACACACA
>NW_013953299.1:128379-129741 GCF_001266775.1 Austrofundulus limnaeus
ACACACACACACACACACACACACACACACACACACACACACACACACACACACACACACACACACACGACTTTGTATTGACTTCAATTCATTTTTGTAACTGCATTTATGCCAAACCCAGACATTTTCCCTAAAACTTACCATTWATAGTCTATCCATAATCTTAATCAGTTAACTTCTGCCATAAACTTTTAACAAATTATTGTCTGCTGCCATAAAATGTGGGTGATTATGTAAATTCCTGTTTGTCTCTCTGTTAAGGCCCYGTCACACTACACAACTTATGCCAACTTGAACATTTTAAGGACGTCTACATTGAAGATGAAATTGGAAAAAAAAATCAACAGAAAGCTTCTTTTGGCGTGTACATAATGTAATTTGAACAAATTGACCAAATAAATAACTTTTATTAGCAATTTAGACATAAAAATGTTTCGTAAGTTGGTATGAGTTGTGTAGTGTGACAGGGCTTTTAGCAAAACATAATGAAGGACTGGACAGATTGTCAGAAAGTATTCATTCAATTAACTTCTGCAATCATGTTGTAAATTAATTTTGAGTCAACACAATTCAAAATGGCTGTCATTGCTAATTAACAGCAAAAAAAGACTAAAGCTTAATCAGTTTTACAGATACTGAGCTAAACTCTGGTGTGGTAGTAGCTAAGAGTCATCCCCAACTCATAACCTGAGGGCAAACAGATGAAACAAGCATTGAAGCTTGGTTTCATTCTGAAATCTTTGAACTGTTTTCATTTCTGTTGGCTCTTTGTAGAGTTCACAATAAAGCTTGATGCTCAGAAAAAGACTTAGTAAAACGTGCTGGATAAAGATATTTTATATTTTATAAAAAAAAACATTATCTTTTATCATTGTCATCATCATCATCATCATCCTCAGTGTGTATTCAGTCAGTGAAGCTTCACTTCATCACATGTCCAATCAACTCCATGAGATGAACTCCATGAGATGAACTCCATGAGATGAACTCCATGTGATGAACTCCATGTGATGAACTCCATGTGATGAACTCCATGAGATGAACTCCATGAGATGAACTCCATGAGATGAACTTCATGAGATGAACTCCATGAGATGAACTCCATGTGATGAACTCCATGTGATGAACTCCATGTGATGAACTCCATGTGATGAACTCCATGTGATGAACTGTGTGGATCGATGCAGTTGATACATTCTTTTCTTTTAATGACTCAGGAAGACATTTATTAAAGCGAAGGGCAGGAAATCAATCCTAACCAGGCTGCAACCACATTAATGCTTCATCCCACACTGAGCCCCCCCCCCACCTCTGTGTGTGTGTGTGTGTGTGTGTGTGTGTGTGTGTGTGTGTGTGTGTGTG
>NW_013953299.1:131254-133454 GCF_001266775.1 Austrofundulus limnaeus
TGTGTGTGTGTGTGTGTGTGTGTGTGTGTGTGTGTGTGTGTGTGTGTGTGTGTGTGGTCAGATGAGGGTAATATCTGCTGACTGATGATGATGACGACAGGAAAGGTCCTGGAGCAGCTATCAATAACTCAGCTGTAAACAGAGGAGGGGGGATGAAGTGTGTGTGTGTCTGCGTGTGTGTGCATGTGCATGTGTGTGTTCTAGGGTAAATCTGTGCATTGATTAATTGACTGATAATTATTGTGTTACCAATGCCAGGTTGCTGTGGCGACATGCAGCAGCTGTTCGCCTGTYAGAAGCTCGTTCTGTTAAAGTTGGTCTTTAAATGTTAAAAAACCAAGAGATGTTCTGTAGCAACAGTAATACTCTGTATGTTCAGAAACATATGTACTAAAACATGTACATACCTAAACATGTATGTACTAAAACAAGCATCTATGTACTAAAACATAAATGTACCTAAACATATACTAAAATACATGTGTACTAAAACATGTATGTACTAAAACAATATGTACTTGAACATATACCGTAAAACATTTATGCTTTAGAACCTGTATGTACTAAAARCACACATGTACTAAATTATGTTTGTCCTAAAACATGTTTTTACTAAAAAAATAAAAAAATAAAGAGAAAGTGTTTAGTGTCATGAAAGAAGTTCAACAAAGCATCTTGTTGAGTAAATGCTGAGTCAGCTGTGGGATTTTAGCTGTTGGTTTCAAAAAGTTCGGCTCCTTCAGGACTTTACAGCTACAACCTTTAGATTTTATAACTTTTTATACTTTTAGTGGAAGAAAACAAAAACATTTAGGCTATTTATAGTGGAATAAGTTGTGGGAGTAAGAACAACAAAAGATTAATATTTTTTTTTAGAGAATGTAAAAGTTAAAGTGTGACATCATCATCTGTTAAACATTCTGCAGTAAAGCCGTCCATCTGAACCTGTGATTTCAAAAAAGAGTTAAAGATGTGAAAAGAGCAGTTTGGTAAAGTCCAGCTTTCTGTTTAAACTTAGAACAGTGGTTCTGTAGATACAAAACATCATTTATCTGAATTATTTTCTCCTCCGTCTTATTTTTCTGGAGTCAAACTGTTCCTGAGGAACTGAAAGCTTTGAGACAAGCTCCAGGACCGCCACATGAAAATAAATGTTTCCTAAGTTTCAGCCCCTGGTTTTCCTTGTGTGCAGAGCAGAGATCCATGTTTTTGTGTTGCTTTAAAGTGCATCAACACACACACTGCAGAGTCATGCTGCGTTCACACACATGCAGACAGAGTGCAGCGCGCGGCGTGTTAATGCATGTTAACCACATTAAAGGAGCTGTATAATGTGCTGCAGGAAACCCAAGCTGCTCTAAAAGACACATTATACATTTTTGATCGAATTGAGGATATTTTCTAAACGAGTGAAACCTGACGCTGTATTTTCAGCCTCTGGCTTTTCTTTTTCTTTTCTTGAAGGAGCGTTAATGCTGCCTCTCTCTGGTTTCTGTTTGTCGCTTCCCAGCCTTCGTGTCTAAAACGTGTTGATGAGATTTGCATCGAGCGCAGAGGCACTAAAACCATCAAACCCATCACCGTTTGGTCCGGCAGGATGAGAGAGGGGAATGTAACCAAAGCTTCCAGATCTGTAATCTCCTTACACACACACACACACACACACACACACACACACACACACACACACACACTGGGTGGATAAATAGACCACACACACTCTGAAGAGATGGAGATATTAACTCACACCTCAGTCTCTCACGTTACAACTCTCTCCTTCATTTCATCTCATCTCTTCCTTCTTTTCTTTTTTTTATCCTACAGGAAGTTCAAACTGAAAATCTTTGTTTTGTCCATTTCTCAGCTTCGATATCTGCTGCTTGGAGTCTCAGTCAGCTCAGCGAGCTTCAGTTTACAGCTCAGCTCAGCCGTGCAGGGAAGAAACTATACAAAGGTCAAAGGTCGGGCTATAACGCTAACTCAGAGTTTTAAAAATCAGACCGAAGARGTGACAAAAACTGAACCATGATCAGAAAACTCTAAAACAAATCTGACTTCTTCCAGACAGGAAACATTCAGATTTCAGTTAAAAAGATCCTGATTAAACAACCTTTTAGTTTTTAAGCAGTTTATATAAAATAAATAAAAACAAAAATCATCAACAAAACCTGTTAATAAAAGCTGCAGCGTGGTTCAGATG
>NW_013953299.1:135319-138354 GCF_001266775.1 Austrofundulus limnaeus
TGAACTTAAGTTCATCCAAGTCACCAGCCTCAGAAATGGCAGGTTAACAGCAGCTCAGATTAGAGAACAGGTCAATGCCACACAGAGTTCTAGCAGCAGACACATCTCCAGAACAACTGTTTAGAGGAGACTGTGTGAATCAGGTCTTCATGGTAAAATAGCTGCTAGGAAACCACTGCTAAGGACAGGCAACAAGCAGAAGAGACTTGTTTGGGCTAAAGAACACAAGGAATGGACATTAGACCAGTGGAACTCTGCTTTGGTTTGATGAGTCCAAATTTGACATCTTTGGTTCCAACCTTTGTGCGACACAGAAAAGGTGAATGGYTGGACTGAGGTGTAAACCTGTGTGTAATTTACAAACTGTAACTTGACAGAATGCTAAACTGTTGAGGATCAGTTCTTTACTGACCTGGATCTGTCAGAGTCCAAACGGTCCAAATCAACTGAGTGTAGACCTGCAGGTTCTGTTATGATTTGGACCTAACATGACTTGTACACAAGATTTATCAAGAACCAGCTTCGAGATTAAAATGTCTTCTTGATGAACTTTGTGCAGATTCCCTGGTGTCCCCTGCTGTCCTCTTGTCCATCTGTCAGGTCTCCGTCTTCTGGTCCTTCTGCCCGGCTTCCCTCCCACTTGTCTGTGTTTACGTTCCTGTTCGGAGGAACTTGTTCTTTGGCTGGTATCGGGATTGTTTGCTGCCTTTCAATCAATAAGCAGGAATAAAAACTTTACCAACCCAATCAATTATCCCCACTTCATTTTCATAACCCGACTCCATCGCGCTCATCGCCGCAACAACAGCTTGATAATCGAGTCCGTCTCCTGGGATGTGTGTACCCCCACGTCCGCCCCCCGCCCCCAACACACACACACACACACACATTCCCCCCCACCACCCCACTCCCTCCACAGCAGCTCAGTGCATTAAGACCAGAACCGTTTAAGGAGGTATCAGATTCTGCGATGATGGCTGTTACAACAAGACACTTTAAGAAGATTCTGAGGCCGGATCGGTTTACGTCTAAAACGACAAGATGGGATCAATAACAATATTTTCCTTGGAAAACAGCAGACTCTTCCCCTCCAAGCCTTTCCCCCCGCCGACCCCGAGCCATCCATTTTAAAAGCCCCAGCACATTCATTTTTAATGTGGGGGGGTTAGCAGCAGCGTGGACGCTAATAGGTTAACAGCTGTGCTATGTGCCAGGGTGGTGGTGGTGGTGGGGGGTGCCGTTTGGGTCTAAGGGGCTTCAGTACCAGCAGTTAATTGGTTCCGGGTTTGTGACACTCAATCTGTCTGATCCAATCAGAAGAGTCGGAGACAGTGTGGAGACACCAAAATGTCCGGTCAGAGTTGGAGGAACTGTGATAAAAATCAACTGTTCCATGTTCTACAGAACCATGATGTCATCAGGACCACGGCCTAAAGGGTGATCCTGTTTTATTCTGTCTGTTACCAAAACATCTCATGAATCTGAACGGATTTAATGAMCCGTCAGAAAACAACAACTACCCTCAGAGCCACCACAAACCAACATGGCCGCCACAGCTACCTAACCTTAAACACAAAACGTCAACGACTCAGATTTACAGATATTTATTGAACATTCGTCTACAATATCTGAATATTCACAACATGATTGGATTTCACATTTCTCAACACGAGTCGCTCAAATCAAGCTTGACATGAAATGTGGCAGGTGACAATCTTCAAGAAATTTTAGGTTTTTATTCAACTTTAAAAGTGGGGAAATCTAAATATTATCAGAGCAGCTTTAATGTCTTCACCAGAAAAACTTCCTGTTCAAACAGGAAGTATGAAGAAAATGTCCTGCTGATGGACATAGACTGTCAGTATCCAGTCCCACAGCATGACGCTGCTACCACCGTGCCTGAAACATGGTCCTGAAAGTCTCACATTGACTCGTCCAGAATTTGTCTGTGTCCAAACAGATCAGTCTTTGTCTCCAGAAGACATCTGTCTTGTTCATGAGGACAGCTGCAGGTTTTAATACAGACTGAAGGCTCTGGAGTTTCTTTCTTAGTCTGTCTATAGCTGCGTTTCCATTGCAAATGTGCGCAAAACTTTGTCAATATTCGGCTAAAGTCGAAAAACAGTTTCGCATCTGCAGTGTTTCTATTAAGTAAGAAATGCTATTAAAGTCACGCGTGAATACGTTTGTTCTTGCGATAAGTCATTACAAACATGGTGGCAATGGATGTAAACACATAGCATATTGCTAACACTACACTAGCGCTCATCATCAGAGGAGACGTCGGCGTCTTATTGAGGCTTTCAAGCGACAAGCCTGTTATACTTGGGAGTGGCTACGTATGCTACGTTTTTGGGAAATTGTAGTCGGTGAGTTTACTACTTTCTTTTACAACTTTGGTGATATTACTACTACTTCTACTTCCTGTTGTCTTCTTCTTTGTCGTCTTTTTTGCCAGTAGAAACAGCCGGTTGTTGATCACGTGACTCCTGTGATGTGAAAAAAGTGTTTCCATTGCAGTTTTGCGAAATACACAATTTTTGATACGACCGAAAAGCCACCTCATCCTAGCTCAAAAATGACGTGTTTCCAGTGAGCAAATTTATTTTCGAAATTCTAATTTGCGCATTTTCATGGTCAATGGAAACACAACTCATGATGATGCAGAACAGTCTTCACTGTGGACAGGAACTCTAGTGGACAGGAACACTTGTGGACAGGGACTCAGGAGAACAAGAACACTTGTGGACAGGGACTCAGGAGAACAAGAACACTTGTGGACAGGGACTCAGGAGAACAAGAACACTTGTGGACAGGGACTCAGGAGAACAAGAACACTTGTGGACAGGGACTCAGGAGAACAAGAACACTTGTGGACAGGGACTCAGGAGAACAAGAACACTTGTGGACAGGGACTCAGGAGAACAAGAACACTTGTGGACAGGGACTCAGGAGAACAAGAACACTTGTGGACAGGGACTCAGGAGAACAAGAACACTTGTGGACAGGGACTCAGGAGAACAAGAACACTTGTG
>NW_013953299.1:139300-142692 GCF_001266775.1 Austrofundulus limnaeus
TGTGTGTGTGTGTGTGTGTGTGTGTGTGTGTGTGTGTGTGAGAGAGAGAGAGAGAGAGAAAATTTCATTTTTTTCCTTACACTTAAGAAAATCACGTCTCCATCAGGTCTGAGTATTTTTGACATGAAGCTGGTAAGAGCCGGTCGATGGTTAAAGGAGTCAAACATGAATCAAACATGAATCCCACAGGAAGGTACAGTAGTGGCTGCATCATGCTGTGGGAGGCTTCCAGTTGCCTGAGAAATTAGTCACAGCTGCAGGTCTTCTGGGTGATGGTTTAAGACAATCTCTGAAAAGCAGGGGTCTGCAACCTGTGGCTCCGGGGCCATGTGAGTTCCTTCAGCTCCTCCATGTAACTTTGACCAAACATGAACCCGAGTCGCTTTTAGGTTTTCCTGACAGGAAAGCTTTGTTAGAGAGGTTTAGCAGGCTGTTATTACTGTTATTATTGTGTGCACAGCTGAGCCAAAACATGGAGGGAAGTTTTTATAAAACGTGWTTTAAAGACAGATTTACTGTTGAGGAGATTGAAGTTTGACCGTTTGATTTTTGGAGGTTTGAAGGAGGAAATACAATGAAATCTCAAACCAATAATCCTGTCATCCAGTTAGCGTCTGTCGATGGACAGGACACTGATGTCCAAACCACAGTCTGAGACCTGTCCTCTGTTTTGTTTTGGTGTTGGACGTGTTGTGGGTGAGGCTGTTTTCAGCCTGTCACACCTGGAGAGGCTGAAGAAGCTAATTCTAAGTAATAAACTCCCATCAGCCTCTGCTTCCTGCTCTGCCTTCATTTCCTTCATATTGATTTGAAAATCAGGACCTTTAAAGACTTTAAGGACCTTGTCTRTGAAGACATCACAGACTTATTGAGCTGCAGACGGTCCAGCTCCTCACTCAGAGACAAAAACACAAAACATATTTTATTACAAACTAAAGACTGAATGTTTGTTCACAGAGTTATTAAAGATACAAACACAACAATCTGACTGTGACCTGCTTCTACTTCCTGTGTCCAGAGGACAGAGGAGGGGACACCTGGACATGTCTCAGTCCATCACAGACACCTGGACATGTCTCAGTCCATCACAGACACCTGGACATGTCTCAGTCCATCACAGACACCTGGACATATCTCCAGTCCATCACAGACACTTGGACAGGTCTCCAGTCCATCACAGGGACACCTGGACATGTCTCGGTCCATCACAGACACTTGGACATGTCTCCAGTCCTCAGTCCATCACAGGGACACCTGGACATGTCCTCAGTCCATCACAGGGACACCTGGACATGTCTCGGTCCATCACAGACACTTGGACATGTCTCCAGTCCTCAGTCCATCACAGGGACACCTGGACATGTCTCCAGTCCTCAGTCCATCACAGACACCTGGACATGTCCTCAGTCCATCACAAACACCTGGACATGTCTCCAGTCCTCAGTCCATCACAAACACCTGGACATGTCCTCAGTCCATCACAAACACCTGGACATGTCCTCAGTCCATCACAGGGACACCTGGACATGCCTCCAGTCCTCAGTCCATCACAGATACTTGGACATGTCCTCACTCCATCACAGACACCTGGACATGTCTCCAGTCCATCACAGGGACACCTGGACATGTCTCCAGTCCACCACAGACACCTGGACATGTCTCCAGTCCTCAGTCCATCACAAGGACACCTGGACATGTCTCCAGTCCATCACAGGGACACCTGGACATGTCTCCAGTCCACCACAGACACCTGGACATGTCCTCTGTCCAACACAGACACTTGGACAGGTCTCCAGTCCCCAGTCCATCACAGACACCAGGACATGTCCTCAGTCCATCACAGACACCAGGACATGTCCTCAGTCCATCACAGACACCAGGACATGTCCTCAGTCCATCACAAGGACACCTGGACATGTCTCCAGTCCATCACAGGGACACCTGAACATGTCTCCAGTCCATCACAGGGACACCTGGACATGTCCTCTGTCCAACACAGACACTTGGACAGGTCTCCAGTCCCCAGTCCATCACAGGGACACCTGAACATGTCTCCAGTCCATCACAGACACCTGGACATGTCCTCTGTCCAACACAGACACCTGGACATGTCTTCAGTCCATCACAGGGACATGCAGAGACAAATAAGACAGACATCATACCTGTCTCAGCTCAGGATCATGTGTCCAGCTCTAACTGCAGCTCTTGCTGCTCAGATCTGTGGTTTCAGTGAGTTCCTTCAGAATAAAGACAGATTCTGGCAGAAGGAAAGATTCTCCTGGTTTCTCTCCTGTTATCTGTTGTTGGGCTGCCGGGCCTCCTAACTGCTGATTAGCTCCACAGACAGGAAGTGGAGCCCAAAGGCCCAGCAGGTAGATGTTTGGTGTCTCTGTGTGAGTGCAGGTCTTTCGTGTCCTGCAGGGACACTGACCCGCTGATTGTCCCACTCCTCTAATTGGCAGCTTTGTCTCCGTCTCAGCTGGTAATGCAGCTCCGTCTCTGATTGGCTGGGAGGAGGAAGTAAACACACACACGGCGAGGTCGGGGGTGAAAACAGCAGCTTTGTTTTGGAGGAAATGAGTTTGTCCCTTTTGTGTTTATTAAAGTCAAAACAGTGTCAACACCGTCCATCTGATCCCCTTTAAACAGCTGAAACTCCTCTTCAGGAGCTTTAGCTGTTTTTACTTTTCTTCTTTCAGTCACAAACCTGGAGCCAGGCAGGACCCGTGGCCCCGCCCACACCTGGACCACCTGAAGGCCCACATGGAGGCTCCCTTCAGTCCTGAGAAGAAGTGGACCTGAAACTCTGCTGGTCCAAACCAACAGAGCCTCCTGCTGCCTCTTTATCTGGTTCTCCCAGAGCAGCTCCACCTGTAGCCTGTCAGCTGTGGGGGGGTCTGTGGGGGGTACGTTCACAACCCGCCGGGTGTCTCGTTGTCCTTTGTGTCCTCAGACAAAGCTCCGTCCTGCTGCTCCTCTCTGGTTCTTCAGAGGGACAACGAATCGAGGAGGCGACCCCCCAACACCAACCTGTCAGCGCTGACGAGCTCGCCTTTCACTTCAGAGGAGAAACATCCTGTTTGACAAGAGTCCACATTCAGGACCCTCGCCTTCATCATCCTCCTCCTCCTCATCATCATCATCTGGGACTCAGAGAGGGGAGGAGGACTTCAGGACCCTCACCTTCATCATCATCATCATCATCATCTGGGACTCAGAGAGGGGAGGAGGACTTCAGGACCCTCATCTACATAATCATATTTACTTAACTAAATTAAGGTCATGTAAATTAAGTGTAAAGTAAATAAAGATAAATTTAAAGTAAATGTATAAAGTAAATGTAAAGTATTGTAAAGTAAATGTATAGTAATGTAAATTAAATTAAAGTATTG
>NW_013953299.1:143692-145201 GCF_001266775.1 Austrofundulus limnaeus
AAGTGTAAAGTAAATAAAGATAAATTTAAAGTAAATGTATAAAGTAAATGTAAAGTATTGTAAAGTAAATGTATAAAGTAAATGTAAAGTATTGTAAAGTAAATTCCTTAACTTTACTCAGTTCAGTAGTAGAAGCAGTTTACGTAACTTATTAAATCCATTATATCTGTTTTTTGAGGGAGGACTTCTAGACCCTGAATGTAGCTAAAAGTTGCAAAAGGTTTGTTAAAGTTAAACTCATAGGAACACTAGCTAAAAGCTAAATGTAGCTTAAATAAGTGAAAAGTAGCAAAAGGCTAAAATGAAAGAAGAGAACAGAGCCAGTAGTTGAAGCAGATTCTGAAGGAACTGAAGTAATTTTGTTTTCTGGGGAAAATGTTGTTAAATAAAAACAACAACAACAACAACAACAACAACAACAACAACAACAACAACAACAACAACAACAACAACAACAAAGATGAAAAAGTCAGATTGGTTTTATTTTGTTAACATGGTTAATTTAAGGTTATAAAAAATCCCTTGTCTATTTGACATTATCAGATCAGAAGTTGTGTAATACATCAAACTGAAGTGACTGTGCGTTATTTCTGTTTGGTGCAGGTGAAGCTGASTTCCTGCAGACAGACGGTTTGAAATCAAAGAGAATAACTGAGGTTGTGGAGGAATGTCCCCCAGCTTTAATCCTGCTGACATGTTAACCTGTCAGGATTACACTAATCCACCACTTCAGCAGGCGCAGAGCAGAAACGCTGCTGCTGCTGCTGCTGCAGGAGGAGAGAAACTGAAGAAAACACAAGCAGGAGGATTAAAAAGGAAAGAAGGGCAAGTGGAACAGAAACATGACGTCACTCCAGGTTTTATTCTGCTGGATCTGAATCCAACTAACAAACTGAACACATTCAGATCGCCCACCACCTTCAGGATAAACTTTAAAACATTGTGTCTGAGTAAACCATTAAATAATCCAGTGTATAATCTGAGCCCTGGGTGCAGACTAAATGCTGGGAGAAAGCTGCAGGTTTCAGTGGGAGAGCTGGAAGGAAAAGTCTCGCAGGCGCAGGATTGATGGTGAACTTTGACCTGAGGAGAAGCAGCGCTCCGAGACACACACACCCATCCATAAAGCTCCGGTATCAGCCGACACACATCCACATTCATCCTGAAAGACAACACCACAGGTTCCTCTCAGCTTCCCTCCAGTCCCAACACGTCAATCCACACACAGCAATTAGCTGAACANTAATGTAAATTAAATTAAAGTATTGTAAAGTAAATGTATAGTAATGTAAATTAAATGTAAAGTATTGTAAAGTAAATGTATAGTAATGTAAATTAAATGTAAAGTATTGTAAAGTAAATGTATAGTAATGTAAATTAAATGTAAAGTATTGTAAAGTAAATGTATAGTAATGTAAATTAAATGTAAAGTATTGTAAAGTAAATGTATAGTAATGTAAATTAAATGTAAAGTATTGTAAAGTAAATGTATAGTAATGTAAATTAAAT
>NW_013953299.1:151373-151889 GCF_001266775.1 Austrofundulus limnaeus
CACCAACAAACAAACACCAAAAAACACCAACAAACAAACACCAACAAACACCAACAAACAAACACCAACAAACACCAACAAACAAACACAAACAAACACCAACAAACAAACACCAACAAACAAACACCAACAAACACCACAAAAAAACCCTCACTTTCTTCAAAGCATTACATCCACACAGCTTATGAGACAACCAGCAGCAAAAATAAATGTTTTACTTACTTTTGATGCATAATGTGTCCTCTTTTGATGGCCAGAAGCGATTCAAAATGGCGGCCGTTGTGACGATAATCCTTAGTTTTATGATATTTCCTGGTCACAAAAATCACTCTTCTTAGTCTTGAAGCACTAAAAACATTTCAAAACAAACATTTTCCTCCTTAACAGCAGATTTAACCAGCTAACTGTCCAAAAAACACCATAAAAACATTTTATGTCGGCTGTTGTCGACTTTCTGGGGACACAATGGCTGCCATGTCCTTCTTCTTCTTCTTCTTGTTTGCATGCACACACAAA
>NW_013953299.1:152677-153730 GCF_001266775.1 Austrofundulus limnaeus
TAAGTGTTCCTCTACAGATCCAGGTAAGAGTTCCTCTACAGATCCATTTAAGTGTTCCTCTACAGATCCGGGTAAGAGTTCCTCTACAGATCCAGGTAAGAGTTCCTCTACAGATCCAGGTAAGAGTTCCTCTACAGATCCAGAGAAGGGTTCCTCCACAGATCCATTTAAGTGTTCCTCTACAGATCCGGGTAAGAGTTCCTCTACAGATCCAGGTAAGAGTTCCTCTACAGATCCAGGTAAGAGTTCCTCTACAGATCCAGAGAAGAGTTCCTCTACAGGTCCAGGTAAGAGTTCCTCTACAGATCCAGGTAAGAGTTCCTCTACAGATCCATTTAAGTGTTCCTCTACAGATCCATTTAAGTGTTCCTCTACAGATCCAGGTAAGAGTTCCTCTACAGATCCAGGTAAGAGTTCCTCTACAGATCCAGGTAAGAGTTCCTATACAGATCCAGGTAAGAGTTCCTCTACAGATCCAGGAAAGAGTTCCTCTACAGATCCAGGTAAGAGTTCCTATACAGATTCAGGTAAGAGTTCCTATACAGATCCAGGTAAGAGTTCCTATACAGATCCAGGTAATAGTTCTTCTACAGATCCAGGTANGAGCAGTACAGCGAGAGGGTTTACACCATCAGGGAGGGGGAGACCCTGGAGCTGCAGTGTCTGGTGACCGGACACCCCCGGCCCCAGGTAACAGCTCCACAGGTGCACTGGCTTTACTACAGCAGGACCACGTGACGTTGCAACATCAGGGTTTGGTTCTACAGGTGCAGAACGAACCGTCTGAAGACAAAAATATCAAATTAAATGAAAAAACATGAGAGACTAGATACAGCTCAGGAGGAGTCGAAACAAAAAAAAAGAAACAAGCTTTTTGTGTGAAAATACAGCTTGGGTGTTGAAGAAGCTGAAACTGAGCTGCTCAAGTTAAAATCAGAACACTAGCTGAGAGCTAAAAGTAGCAAAATGCTAACAAAATGTAGCAAAAATGTTATAGAATCGTTGAGAAAGACTAAAAAATCAAGACTGACTGTAAGTTAAAAGGATCAAAGT
>NW_013953299.1:154940-156233 GCF_001266775.1 Austrofundulus limnaeus
GTGTGTGTGTGTGTGTGTGTGTGTGTGTGTGTGTGTGTGGGAACGTGTCTTCATAAATAAACACTCACTCAGAGGGTGACTACACACCCAGAAACAGCTGGCTGTTAAAGGACACAACGTTGATCACATTATAAGTTTGAACAAAACGACTCTGGATGTTTTATCAGCTTCAGATGTGAAAAGATTTAAAATAAATGTATTCTAAACCAGAGGAAAAAAAGAGGYAAAAAATCAGGTAAATTGTGTTTATTGTCTGTGAAAATGTGTGATGCTGAACGGCTGCTGAAGAAGCTGAAACAGGTTAAAGTTAAATGAACACTAGCTTAAAGCTAAAAGCTAAAAGCTAAAGGTATCAAAAGGCTATGTGAAGGCTACGTTTAACATTCTGTTAGATGAGACTAGAAGAAAGGTTCAATCAGCAAAACAGCTAAAATTAGACTGAAAAGAACTAAAAAAAACAAAAAGTGAAGCAGTAACTCATGAGGTGTTTCTGTCCTGTAAAAAATAAAGTGTTGAATTTACTCAGTCAAGTTGGCTGGTTCCACTAAACCATGTAGAGGAAATGTGAAGTATTTTCTTCTAAATATTTATTGCTCAATTTACTAAACTTGGTTTAATGGAACCAGTTTAGTTCAATAAATTTAAGTTTATTTCTTGGAGAGTGTGTAAAAGTACTTTTACTTTCCTGATTTTTATGAACAGTTTTATGACTTTTACACAAATACTTTTCTCATCAGTGAAAATTGTTTTTCCCAAAGTCATTTTGTGTTAGCCCTTAGGGCAAAAACGGTGCCATTTCTGCCTTTAAACAATGGTTCCAGACACTACCGGGGGCTTTTATTTTGAAAACCAGGGAGCCACATGACTTCCTCTAGTTCTTCACTTTAACTTGACACCCTTAGAAAAAAAATGTSAAAAGACTTTTACGGTATTTCAGTGGCGACTGTTAAGYTAATTTTACTTTTACGTAGTGTWTTTTTKAGTAAACTTTATTGAGCTTTGGTGAAATATTATGGATGGTTTCTCAGCAGTTTTGACCCACTCTGCTTTACATCGTTGCTTCAATTCATTCAGCTTCTGTTCAGTTCTGAAAGTCCAGCTCACACAGTTCAGTTTTTTATAAAACACCAAGTCACACTCAGGTCTCTGCACACAAAACTATAAACCTGAAGAAGCAGCAGGTTGTGTTGAATCTTCACCAGCCTCCATCCTGAGCAGAACATGGTGACTGTGGAGAGGAAAAACTGCCTTCAACAGGAAGAAACAGCCAGCAGAACCAGAACCAGAACCAGA
>NW_013953299.1:157233-160486 GCF_001266775.1 Austrofundulus limnaeus
AATATGATCTCTCCTTCCAACTCTCATTAAAACTCCAGCAGCAGCATTTTGGATCAACTGAAGACTTCTTAAAGAGGTTTTTCCCCACAGATTGAAGATCCGATGAAGATCAGATTCTGATCCTGGACCTTTGAGGTCCTGCAGAAGCAGCAGGGACCATCTCCAGAACTCTCCTGAGGTTCTGTCACTGCTCCGTTTTAAAAACCTTATTTTTCTGTTCTGGTTAAAATAAAAATAAAATCAGTCAGAGCTTTCACTAAGTGYCATCCTTGTTTGTTTGTTTGGAGTTTGTCGATGGTGGAAAACAAAGATCCTCAACTTTCTGGTTTTTCCAGGAGTCTGAAAGTCTAAATGTATATTTTCTATAGATTCCTGAGGCGTCTGAAGGCAGACAGATGGACGGACGTAACCTCTCTGCCTCCATCTGCAGCCGTCTTCTATCTTTAATCTGATCATATATTCATCACTGTATATATAGACACGTATAGACGGGTGCAGACTGAGTGCCAGCAGCACCGAGGCCTCCTCCTTTTCCAGACCTCTCCATCTGTCTCCTCCACCCCCTGCCACGTTTGATTGACAGCCAGGCTGAGGTGCAGAGAAAGGGTGCTAAGAGGGAGGGAGTCAAAAAGAGCATATTTGAAGAGGAAACAGAAAAAAAACATGATGATTCTGAATCTTATTTTGCTCCGTCAATATGGAACATTTAGAGGAAAGAAAATGTTTTTATTTCGGTCCAACAAAGGTCCGTTCTCCAGGGCTGGAAAACAGAAAAAAGACTGAGAACAAAATCATTACTTTATTTTAAAACAGAGTTATTCAACTAAATCAGTCCAGGAGCCACAGTTCCTGCAGGCTAACAGCTGAGGAACATCCWGACATTAAAGTTATTCTGTAAATAAACCAAGTTTTACAAACATCTGTTACCTTTTAAATAGTTTGATTTGCTGCATTTAATCATGAATACAACATACAGAACCCTATAAAAGCAGTGATAATTAAACAATATCAAAAACAAAAAGAACTCATTCTGCCTCCTATTTGACACAAATAATATTTTAACATCTCTGTCTTGCCAAATTTTTAAACCAATTTTATTTTCACTTTCATAGTTTTATCTTCAACTGCTTGTAGTTTTAACTGTTTTAAGTGTTCATAGAAATGATGATTCTGATGTTTCTGTAGACACCAAACAAATTCAAATTCAAAAAAAATGTATTCATTTCATTTTTAAATAAAAACAAAGAAAATACATTACAAATGATACACAACTTATATCTTAGAGAAAAAACAAAACGAAAGGCAGCAGCAGAAGAAAACAAATCTTATAAAGTCTGCTCCCTTTGTTCCCAAACATGTTTTCACTTTGAAGTGTGATTTTCAATTAATACAATACTAATTAGGATTTAAAAATATAAAATAATAAAATAATAAAAATAAAAAGAGAAAAAAGAAAAAAAAAACATTATATAAAACAGCAAATTATATCAAAGTCAACATCAATATAAAATCCATCAAACTAAACTTTACGTCGTATCAAGTCAAATTATACTTATTCACATCCCTTCAAAAACTTTTTAATGTATTTCTTGAATATATTCAATATATAAAAGATTTTGGAGTAATTAAAGTAGAAAACCGGGGGTTTGGGCTTAAGAAATGAATGAACCAATTGGAGGGCCGAACTTTGGTCTCTTGTGGGCCTAATGTGGCCCGCAAGCCACGAGTTGAATATCCCTGGTCTAAGAATTGTACGGAGCTCCTCTAACATCTTCTTTATGAGCTCTGAATGGTTTAAATCACATGAAAGCATCCAGAGCAGCCTGGTGGTCTGTCAGGCAGAGGTTCACCTGCCTGTCACCATTTCAAAATAAAAGTCCTCAGCAGGAACTTTCATCCTCACGCTTTTTAACCTGTTTTTGTGGATTTGAGGTGCTTATTTACCAAACGTACATGTGTTTCTGGTCACACGATGCTCATTTTCCCTCATCTGTGAGCAGAGAGGAGGAACTCAGAGTCCAGTCAAAGATATCTGAGCACTTCTCTCCGGTTCGACATCCTCCAAAGCTACGATTCAGTTTCTGCTTCCAAACAAAACAAGTGGGCCTTTCTGCTGCCAGCAGCTGACGTGAGGAGAAATGAGCGGTTGTTTCTGGCCTGATTGACTGCGACTCTGTTTTAAAGCAGCCGAGAACACATTCACACCTCTGCACACAATGCTTTCTCTCTGTTCATGGCTTCAGCGAGGAGCTCACAAACCTCAGACTTGTCATTCAGCGAGATCTGAGAAAAACAGGCAGCCAGATGGCCGGCTTACAGGTGGAGAAAAGTGTTGTAACAAAATACGAAATGCTTCACAACAACAGCCTTAAACATAGTAAATACCACTCTTCAGAAGTTTGTCTAATAAGATCCMTTTGATGCTTTCATTTGAGCTCAGAGCAATAAAATAAAGTATATTTGATGGTACCTGGCACTGTGGAGTCACACATTTGTTCACACGCAGAGTTTCAAAATAAAAGTCAGATTAAAGATTATATTTGAAGACATACAGAGTTATTGGGTCAACCTTGGTTCAAAAATGAGATTAAACTAGAAGCTGTGGTGGACGTGGTTTTCCCTCCTTTAGGTGCAGAGGGAGTGGGTTTAACTGGGTCATCTCAAATAAATCTGAACCACTGCTGTCAAACTTTACGAGATCACTGGAGCTGCCAGCAACACGAGGAAAAAGAATAAAACTGAACTTATTAACGGAGGAACAAAAACAAATCATCTGTTGAGAGGAAGAAGAGCAGGAAGGGAGGTGAGACTCCTCGCTTCCTACAGCCTCACTTCCTCAAGTGAAGGAGGTGAAGGAGGTATATTTATCAGTGACAGATTGTGCTCATGTATTTGTGTCTCCTCATATCTGTCAGCTTCCATCTACACCTTTACTGACAGACGAGATGCAAGAGGAGGCGGAGAGATTTTATTAACCTCCTTAGACTCAGACTTCTTTATTCTGCTACAGATCCAGGTATGAGTTCCTCTACAGATCCAGGTAATAGTTCCTCTAAAGATTCAGGTAAGAGTTCCTCTACAGGTCCAGGTAAGAGTTCCTCTACAGATCCAGCTAAGATTTCTCTACAGATCCAGGTAAGAGTTCCTCTACAGATCCAGGTATGAGTTCCTCTACAGATCCAGGTAAGAGTTCCTCTACAGATCCAGGTATGAGTTCCTCTACAGATCCAGGTAAGAGTTCCTCTACAGATCC
>NW_013953299.1:161486-166148 GCF_001266775.1 Austrofundulus limnaeus
TGTGTGTGTGTGTGTGTGTGTGTGTGTGTGTGTGGGTGTGTGTGTCAGCATTTGTTTCTCCAGGTGATGCATTTTGTTCTCCTGGATCTTTGTTTCACACCACAAGTCTTTCAGACGCAGCAGAACTTCAGTCCAACAGAGGATATTTGAAGTAAAATCATCTTTTCTTGCCTCATGTTCAATTAAATTCGGACCTTTTTTGTGCTGTTTTCTATTTATAAAAGATAAAACTTCATGAAATAAACCAGAACCAGAGGGAAAAAAATCAGAGTCAGTATTAATTTGACTGTTTTCTTGCTTGTTTTATTTTTCTGATGTATTTTTGTGATCAAACTTCTGCAGAGTTTGTGATGTTTTAGCTGATCATCAAAATGTTCGGCTCAGTCAGCTGATGGCTGCTGTGTCTTTTTTTTATAACTTTTATACCTTTTTATAATATTTAACATTATTTACAAARGTTTTCTCCATTGAGACACGTTCAGATCTATTCTCTAAACCTGCTTCAGCTGCTGGTTTTAATTAACCTTTAGCTTTTATTCTCTTACTTTTAGCTCAGATTTTACTTTTATTTKATTTATTTTCACACATTAGCACAAAGTAAAAGCTGTCAGATAAAAATACAAAGTATGAAAGACAACAGCTTGAGTCACATTAGGTGAAAGTTGTGTTTTACTTTAATCTTTAGCTAGCACTGTTAGCTTTAGCTCGTGTTTACTGATTTTAGCTAACTGTCATGTTTGATGGATTGTGTTAGAACTGGATCCAGAGCACCGACGGAGGTCAGGAGTTTCAACAAAAACATGTTTATTTCTGTTTATTAAAAGAAATAAACGACACACGACAGAATAAAAACAAACACACCTGAACACCTGTGAAGAGACAGCCAGGTGTGGGTGGGCGTGGCACAGCATGACTCAGCACAAAGAGACAGGCTGAACAGAACAGAAARACAAAAGTCCCGACACACTAACCCTTTAGTTCTATGATACTTTTAGCCACATTAGCTTTTAGCTTGTGTTTTGCTCCTTTTAYCTTAAAAAACTCAGTTTTYGCTTCTTCAGCAGATTCCATCATCATTCAGCATCACAGAGCAGTGCTTCAGATGATCTGATGATCCTTTTAAAGTAACGATTCTCAACATTTCTGCTGATCTGAAGTGACTAAAACAAACCGTTAGCTCGTTATTGTTATAAAAGTTTTCGTTCCTTTAAGCTAACGCTCATCGTCTAACAGAGAGAAGCTGATTTCTTTTCAGATTCTGTTTGTTATGATGAAGAATCGACATCTGTGAGGAGGAGAAACGACAGAAAGTTTCTGATGTTTAGTGGACGAAGCTTTTAGCCGTCCTCAGGAGGAGCTGGAGGCTGAAAAGGATCTACTCTTCAGCTCGGAGGGAACCAGAACCGTGACCTCCAGCAGCAGCCGGGCCAGCTAATGCTTCCCTGTCAGTCCATTTGAGCAGCAGCTCGTCMAAACCCTTTGACTCCTTTTGTGGAGCCCCACTGAGCCAGGACCAGCCGGTGTCAAAGTAAGCCATCAGCCCGATGAATAGCCTGCAGCCTTTTCTTTTCTACCACTATTAAGAAAGACCACGCTGAAATATTATTATTCTCCTGTACTGAAATATGTCAGATTAAACCGTTACTTTGGCTGAGCCATACACAAAAGACACAAACACTAAAGTGCTTTAAAGCCCCATTTTCTGAATGCATTTGGACTTTTTTTGAAATATTATATTAAAACATTTTTTAACCTGCCCAGAAACATGACAGCTTAAATCATCACCTTTGGCTGGAGGAAAAAAAAAAACGTCAGGAAAGAAAGAAAAGGCACAGATGTGCTGTCGAGATTTACGGAGCTTTGCAGAAATATTTCAGCTCTCTGAATCTCCCACCGGCAGCACATTGTAGCTGCTCCACAACCCAAATTAACCCGAGCCGAAGGATCTGAGTTTAACATCCACGCAGCAGCCGCTCCGACAAGTCCGCTTTCAAATTTAACGAGTTAACTAAAGATAAAAACTCTGACAACATCTGCAGGTTTCTGCTGCCTCGTTTAAATCAAACAGGAATTAAARTAAAACCAAAAGTTTGTGTCAAATTAAAAACAGCTGCAAAAATTATTTTCAGCTAAAACACAACCTGAGAGCTGAATTTACTGAAGTTTACTGAAAGAACAAACTGTTTGTGAAATAAGCAGAACAGAAGCTAAAACAACAAACATCAGCAGCTAAACAAACAAACAAACAAACAGAAGCTAAAAAACAAGCAGAACAGAAGCTATAACAACATGTTGCCAAACTGTAGCAACTACCAAGCTAAAATTAATAACATTGTATCTAAAACAAAAATTAATAAACGTGCTAAAATCTAAAAGTAGCCAAACATCAGGGGCGTAGCTAGATGTTTTTCCACGGGGTGGTTTTTAGGGGGGCACATACAAAAAAAATCAAACTACTACTCGTGCTGGCCTTCACAGCCAACTTCAAATGGCTCTAATTTAGCTGTTTTAAGAAAACTTGAGCTGAACTTTTTTGTGTAATTGTAGCTAAGAATGATCAAAAAACATATTTATTGTTAGTCCCAACTAGGATAACTGCTAATGCTAATGCTATTTTCATAAAAGCCTACAATTTAGCTCTTTTTAAACACACACTTGAAAATTAGAGTCGTATTAGCCAAGAAACTATATTTTATAACGTCTGAGTGCAAATACAAAATCCAAGATGGCTGCCAGATCTGATTTCAGATTTCTCCACCTCAGCTAATTTTAGAAACATTCAGCTGAAARTTGGTCTGGTGGTATCCAGGAGCAATCCCCAGATCATAACCAGCTTTGAAATGCTAACCCCACCCCGCTTGTCAATCATTTGGGGTGGCACATAGGGTGGCCAATCAGGTGCCGGGGTTGACAAGCACCACCCTGGCCACCCTTCTGGCTCCGCCCCTGCCAAACAGTAGTTAAAAACTAAAGAAGATCCAAACAGAAGTGTCATGCTCTGAACACGTGACTCCAACAACCAAATCATCAAATCCTTCAGCTAAACTGACCTTTAATGAAGTCAGTTTCACAAATAAAAGCTCAAGCACCTGCTTCGGATGTTATCATCCATGAAATGGACGTTATTAGGCGTCATCAGTCCCATAGAATGGCTTCAGAATGTCATCTGGTTAACATGAGGCTTAAAGCCACCAGGGTTAACCTTAGAGCAGATGACATGGTTAMCACTAACCTCCGACAGATGTATATTGTGGTCTCTCGACAGGGCAATGGTTAGAGTGTTGGACCAGAGAGTGGGAGACAGGGCTCAAGCCTGACACAAAAAAATGATTACAATATCTTTTGGTTATTTACACATTCATTGTCATTGATTTATTAACCCAGTAGGGGGCACTGTCGGGACAGTTTGAAGCCTAGAAGGCACAGTAGGGACCCTCTGAAGCCATTGTATGGGACTGATAATGCCTAATAACGTCCATTCCATGGACTGATAACATCAGAATCCCCTGGWTCAACTCAGCTGTGGTAGTAGCTGAGAGTCATCCCCTGCACTGTGAGGGCTGGCAGGTCTTATGGAATGTTCCTTTTTCACAGGAAATCCCACAAACATGTTTTATCCTCAGGGTTTTTCACATCTCAACATGTGAAACGAGCGGCGGGTGATGTGCATTCTTTCCTCCGCAGACGTAAAAGCAAAGAGTGAACTGGAGGTGTGCGTGGAGGAGCAGCTCTCTGGCAGATAATGAAGGTGTTTCAGGAACACTTTGCAGGATTAAACTGATTTGTGTGTCTTTGTTGGAAGCCTGCAGTCCAGCTGGGCGCTCAGGAACAAACGGGCCGGCGCCGTCGTCTGATCAGACACAGATCTCGCCTTGTTTCCAGCGGCTCACGCAGACAACACTTACCTGCCGGAGCCTCTCACTGTCACTTTGCACTTTTAAATTGCCAGGCTGCAGCACTAGCAGGGCTTTGTTCTTTAAAACGKTGCGCACGTGTTTTTATTTTCAGCTCTCAGGAGCTTTTCAGAACGACAAACAATTTTTCTGTCACCTCCCAACCTGCCGCTGAGGTGTCACATTCATGAGGAGTCCTTTCTCTGAGGAACACAGGAGATGTTTGCAGGACTGAAAGGTCCACACCTGTTTCACTAATTACACCTGAAAACCAATTAGAGGATGGCAGGTGCTGCAGGTTTGATTGTGAGTGACCACAGCATCAGTCTGCTTGTTGTAAAGACACGTTCTTCTCTTTGACCTTTTCAGACTGATGTGGATGTTTGAGTAAAGAGCTGTGCGTCGTACAGACAGCTGCTGGAGGAAACATGGCTCCACAGCTCAGCCTGATCAGAAACACTGGAACTCAGTGGGTGTGGASGAGCTGACAGGATCTCATCCCAGATAAAATAACTGCAGAACTTCTCATCAGATGGTTGACCCTCGGACATGAGATGCATTGTGGGAAATAAAATCTGCCCTGATTATACTGATTTAGCTTTAATTGGATCAAATGAAATGAATTTAAATTGAACATCTGTTTGTGATTTAAGTCTTCAGACGTGATTTTAATCCATAAAATGACTAAAAGAATAAAAGCTGAGCTGTTAAATACAGCAGCTAAAGTTCTGGAGCGGGTCGGTCCCGGTGGTACCACTCTGGTGCCGCC
>NW_013953299.1:172544-175059 GCF_001266775.1 Austrofundulus limnaeus
AAGCCTGGGACCTGTGCACGGTCCAGACTAAAGCCTGGGACCTGTGTACCATCTGGACTAAAGCCTGGGACCTGTGTACCATCTGGACTAAAGCCTGGGGCCTGTGCACGGTCCAGACTAAAGCCTGGGACCTGTGTACCATCTGGACTAAAGCCTGGGACCTGTGCACGGTCCAGACTAAAGCCTGGGACCTGTGCACGGTCCAGACTAAAGCCTGGGACCTGTGTACCATCTGGACTAAAGCCTGGGACCTGTGCACGGTCCAGACTAAAGCCTGGGACCTTTGCATGACCTGGACTAAAGCCTGGGACCTGTGTATGATCTGGACCAAAGCCTGGGACCTGTGCATGACCTGGACCAAAGCCTGAGACCTGTGTATGATCTGGACTAAAGCCTGGGACCTGTGCATGACCTGGACCAAAGCCTGAGACCTGTGTATGATCTGGACTAAAGCCTGGGACCTGTGTATGATCTGGACTACAGCCGGGACCTGTGCACGACCTGGACTAAAGCCTGGGACCTGTGCACGGTCCAGACTAAAGCCTGGGACCTGTGCACGGTCCAGACTAAAGCCTGGGACCTGTGTATGATCTGGACTAAAGCCTGGTGTAATGTTTTGTATAAATCAGACCAGAATTGACAATGACAAGCAGGAGACAAGGGTAAAAGTTGAAGTGATTTATTTAGGGGAATCGGACCACAGTCCTCCTGACACTTAACAGCATACACTATATTACTCTGTTTTTGCCGGGGAACTGGATCTTTGGGGGGGAACTAATCTTTGTCGAAACGTGTTTTGGGGTTTGAAAACCACTGGGACGTCATGTTTAGAGAATAAACGTCTCAGTTTCTCTGAAACTCCCCCCACATATGGTATGACGACTGGTTTGGGTCTGGGTTTAGGGTCTGGGTTTAGGGTCTGGGTTTAGGGTCTTCATTTTCAGCTGGTTGTTGGCTGGAATCCTGCGGGTAAGCGCACTGCTGCAGGGCCTGTCACATGGAAAAATGATTCTCTCTGATTGGTTGCTGCTGCGCGTCGAGCAGCCAAAGTTCAGTTTGTTGAACTCGAGCAGCGGCTGCTTTGGACGCGCCTCATGCACGGGAAACACTCCGCCGCATCCTACCTCCACCTGCGCGCTGCTCTAAACTGCTGCAACACGCTGCGCTGCTCCTAGATGCTTGTCCACCAGAGACTCTGCAWGTTAACTGGCTGCTTCGGCTGCTCAAAACGTGTCCAGTCTGAACCCTCAGTCAGACCAGTTCCAGGATGAAGATGGAACATCCAGATGAGAGCTGCTGAAGAAGGACCAAACTAAAACACACGACAACAAACAAACAGCCGGTCTTCCTCTAAACAAACAAAGTAAAGTGAGTTGATCCAGATGAACCGGAGCTAACTGACAGCAGCCATTGTGGCGCCATGACACGCTGCTCTGACACAAACTGACAGCGATTGTTGGTTTGTGCAAGCCTTGATGATGATGATGATGATGATGGCAGAGGGTGAAAGGCACCGTCAGCCTCCTCTGTTCTCCCGTCATCTCCACCAGCAGCAGCAATCGCAGGCGCTGCCGCCGCCACCGGGCCTCGCCTCGCGCTAATTACAGCTACATCTGTCTTTCTGTTTCTCTCCTCTCCCTGTCCTCTCTGTTGTCTGCTGAACAAATAGTTCACGCTACGTTCCTCCCCTCCTCCGTCTCCTCTCTTTACTCCTCCTGACACCTTTCTGCATGTCCTCACAGCTGGAGGCAGTGTCAGCGCTGCTCTATTATGGATTGTATTTGCATGTTTTTGTGTGTCATCTGTGTGTGAGAGAGGAAGCGTTTGGTATTAAACACTGGRGCATTTTTCTCTTCCCACATTCTCTCTGTGTTTCTTTATGCTAATGAGGATGTCTGCGCTGCTAGCCACGAAGGATAATAACCCGTAAAACAAACAGCTGCAAACCTACAAACCAATTATCTCTGTTTTTGTTTTTCGGAGCCCACGGAAATTACAAGACGCCGAAGAAAGAGGAGCGTGTTTTTACCAACACTGGAACCCGGAGTGACCCGACGTATACCTCCCCTCTCCTTGTCTCCCGCCTAAATGTACCCATCATTCCCATAGAGGGGGCTGAGGGGATCGACAGACGACGACATGGGCGTAAAAAAAAAAAGCTGAGAAGAAATGACAGCATGACAAATAACCTTCAACGCTTTCTGCCCACAAATTCAAACGCAGACACAGAAAACGCCTCTAAAGTATGTCCTGCAGCCAAATGAGACACCTGTCCAAACCTCTAAAGACCTTTTGTATCTTTCACAAATTCTCGGCGCTGCGTTCTAATTGGCTCGCCGGCCTGTGTGTTAGCGTGCACGCCATGCCCGGCTGCCAGGAAGGTAAAATAGGCAGGCGGGGGAGCTGAATAGAAATTTGATTGTGTTGCTGTCAAGCGCTCCCACATGAACTCCCCTTTTCTTTCTCCACCCAGAAAGAGAGAGAAGTGTGAAAGTGGGGTGGGGTGGGGGTGGGG
>NW_013953299.1:175757-179760 GCF_001266775.1 Austrofundulus limnaeus
CCAGATGTTTGACCCAGACCAGAGATTAGTCATGACCCAGACAAGAGATTACCCATGACCCAGACCAGAGATTATCCATGACCCAGAAGACACGACCCAGAACAGAGATTAGTCATGACCCAGACCAGATGTTTGACCCAGACCAGAGATTACCCATGACCCAGACCAGAGATTACCCATGACCCAGACCAGAGATTATCCATGACCCAGACCAGAGATTATCCATGACCCAGAAGTCACGACCCAGAACAGAGATTAGTCATGACCCAGACCAGATGTTTTACCCAGACCAGAGATTAGTCAGGGCCCAGACCAGAGATTGTGACCCAGACCAGAGATTACCCATGACCCAGAACAAAGATTAGTCATGACCCAGATCAGATGTTTGACCCAGACCAGAGATTACCCATGACCCAGACCAGATGTTTGACCCAGACCAGATGTTTGACCCAGACCAGAGATTATCCATGACCCAGACCAGATGTTTGACCCAGACCAGAGATTAGTCAGTGCCCAGACCAGAGATTATGACCCAGACCAGAGTTTACCCATGACCCAGAACAAAGATTAATCATGACCCAGACCAGATGTTTGACCCAAACCAGAGATTATCCATGACCCAGACCAGAGACTAGTCATGACTTGGATAAAAGATTATCCATGACTCAGAAGTCTTGACTCAGAACAGAGATTAGTCATGACCCAGACCAGGCATTAGTCATGACCCAGACCAGATGTTTGACCCAAACCAGAGATTACCCATGACCCAGCCAAGAGATTAGTCATGACCCAGACCAGAGATTAGTCATGACCCAGACCAGATGTTTGACCCAAACAAGAGATTATCCATGGCCCAAAGTAGATACAGTATTACTCATGACAAAGACCAGGGATTAGTCATGACCCAGATAAAAGATTATCCAATGACCCTGACCTGATGTTTGACCCAAACCAGAGAGTATCCATGACCCAGACCAAAAAACAAAAATTAATCTTATCAATCAAGTGACTAAACTTTGCAGTGACTCTTAATCAGACCAATCACAACTGGTTTATAGGAGCTGGGATTCTTTGTTGAACAGTGAATGGTGAGCGATAATGTTTTGCCTGTGTCTCTGTGTGTTCTTGTGTCTCTCTCTCTTACTAATGTATTGATGAATAACTCAGGAAATGTAATAAAACTTTCAGAAAGTAAATTTTAAATGTAGATCTGCAACTTTATTCTTTATTATCAACTTGACTGAAGATAGAAGARAGAACAGTAATGGTTAACTCTGCCAATTTACAGATATTAAACTGGAATTAGGTGTGGTAGTCGCAGAGATTAATTCTGTTGTTGGTGAGTCACAAGGCACAGCTATAATTTTGTGACGTAGTTGATTCTGTTGGGTTTTTTGCTGTTCTCATCAGAACTTCACATTTATAGAAGTGGTCCAGCACAGAATCTGTCCTTCCTCAACTGAGACGGGTTAGTTAGGATCCACAGACCGTTTCTCAGAAAGCAGTTTCAATCACGGTTAATCAAAGACCCAAAGCGWGCTTGTGTTTATAGAAGCACAGCACCAATCAGCAGCACCACAGGTGTTGGATCAGGTTCAGAACCTGGATGTATAGAATCTGTAGGCAGGAGAGTCTCTGAGCTCTGTGTGTGGAAAACATCACACAACAATATATTTATTTCATTTAAAATCAAACATGTTAGCAGGATAATGCTACTGCTGCTTTAAGACTCTTTCATAAACCATTTCATCAAAAAGGCCAAACTGACCGATCTGTCTTTAAGCTGCTTCTGGTCAGAAATAACTGATGAGACAACCTGCAGAAACAAGATGTCTGWCAGAAACAAAATATTCTGCAGAAACAAGACATTTAACAGAAATGAGATGTCTGACAGAAACAAGACAACCTGCAGAAACGAGACGTCTGACAGAAATGTGACGTCTTACAGAAACCAGATGTCTTACAGAAATGGGACGTCTTACAGAAACAGATGTCTTACAGAAACCAAATGTCCTAAAGACCTAAACATCTTACAGAAACCAGACGTCTTACAGAATCAGACGTCTTACAGAAACCAGACATTTTACAGAAACAGARGTCTTACAGAAACCAGACATTTTACAGAAACCAGACGTCTTACAGAAACCAGATGTCTTACAGTAACAGACATCTTACAGAAACCAGATGTCTTACAGAAATCAGATGTCTTACAGAAACAGACGTCTTACAGAAGCAGACGTCTTACAGAAACCAGATGTCTTACAGAAACAGATGTCTTACAGAAACAGACGTCTTACAGAAACCAGATGTCTTACAGAAACAGATGTCTTACAGAAACCAGATGTCTTACAGAAACCAGGTGTCTTACAGAAATTAGATGTCTTACAGAAACAGACGTCTTACAGAAGCAGATGTCTTACAGAAACAGATGTCTTACAGAAACCAGACGTCTTACAGAAACAGATGTCTTACAGAAACCAGATGTCTTACAGAAGCCAGACGTCTTACAGAAACAGCTTACAGAAACAGACGTCTTACAGAAACAGACGTCTTACAGAAACAGCTTACAGAAACCAGATGTCTTACAGAAACAGATGTCTTACAGAAACAGACGTCTTACAGAAGCCAGACGTCTTACAGAAACCAAATGTCTTACAGAAATCAGATGTCTTACAGAAACCAGATGTCTTACAGAAGCCAGACGTCTTACAGAAACAGTCTTACAGAAACCAGATGTCTTACAGAAACAGACGTCTTACAGAAACAGCTTACAGAAACAGACGTCTTACAGAAACAGACGTCTTACAGAAACAGACGTCTTACAGAAACAGATGTCTTACAGAAACCAGATGTCTTACAGAAACAGATGTCTTACAGAAACAGACGTCTTACAGAAACAGATGTCTTACTGAAACCAGATGTCTTACAGAAATCAGATGTCTTACAGAAACCAGATGTCTTACAGAAACAGACGTCTTACAGAAACAGATGTCTTACAGAAACCAGATGTCTTACAGAAGCCAGACGTCTTACAGAAACCAAATGTCTTACAGAAACCAGAGGTTTCAGTATACTGAGCATGGATTTAAATAAATCTTAAAGAGAAGAAATGAATCTGACCTTCATGATGAGTGGATCAGTTTTCTGACTGCAGCTGTGTTTATCGTCATGAATAAAATTTAGAAATGACTTTRCAAGCTTTTATTTAGTTTTTGTTTTTTGCCTCGGTGTGGAGGAGGAAGAGCTCTCAGCAGAAACATTTAAGATCTTTTAAAGTGAGCTGAAATGAGTTTCACCTTCAGAGCAGAGGGTGGAGAGGAGCTCCAGCATGTCTTCCACCACAAATTAAATTCTCTAAATTCAGCCGCTGACCTTTGACCTCAGCTGGATTCCMTCTCTCCGGTTGGCTCAGGGGAATTCTTCTCACATTTTGGCTTTTTTCCATCTTGTCTTCTGGATGTTTTTAATATTCTCCTGTCTTGCCTTCATCACCTGTGATTTGGTGTTTTCCCTCCAACTGTTGCTGCGGCTGTATGAATGCTGGGTCTGTGGACGGCGTCAGAAGAAACGTGTGAAACGGTTTCTGCAGGTCTGATGGGTGCTGCTGGTTCTGAACAGAATCTGGTAAGCAGATGTGTTGTTATGTTTCTGTGTGGGCACAGGTAGGAGTGTTTTCACAAGTCATAAACTGAGTTTTTTTCTTTTTATTTACAGTTTTTTTGTTTCTCTAAAATGTGAAGAAAAAAATGTTCCTGAGATTTGATGACTTTTTCTTTTATTGATACAAATCACATCAGTTCTGGACTGAAAACAACTTTTATTGACTGCAAGAAAAACTTTTGTTTCTATAAAGACTCAAGCTGCCTTTAGCTTTTAGCTTAACGCTCGTGTTTCGCTTCTTTGGCTTTAACAACTTTCAGCTTCTTAAAAATAGTATTTTGGAAACTATATTTCATCTCAGACACACACACACACACACACACACACACACACACACACACAC
>NW_013953299.1:179995-181162 GCF_001266775.1 Austrofundulus limnaeus
CACACACACACACACACACACACACACACACACACACACACACACACACACAGAATCCGGCCGTCTCCTAATCCCTGCTCCCTGGTTGACCTCTGACCTTCCTGAGGAGCTCTCTCATCAGGAGGATCAGTGGTTAAAGGACTGATCTGAGGGCTCAGGGTCCTTCAGCGGTTCTGAGTGGTCACTGATGAGGTTTTAAGGGTCCGTTCAGGGTTACAGATGTTCTTTAAGTTGTTCTCTTTGTTGKTTCTAACGACTCCTGAGAAGCTAAAAGCTGCTGCAGAAAGCATCACAACCACAGCTAAACATTTAAAGCCATGTTTATTCTAAAACTGGTTCTTATCAAGTCAGGAAAGGGTTGAAACCAGAATGAAGACACGAGAAGCTCAGGAAATTAAAGCTTTTATTTAATAAAAAAGTGAAGAACTTCCAGCAGGAGAACTCAAGGAAGGCGACAGCTGGAGCTGGAGCTGTTTAATGAACAGACAGGAAGTGGAGACAGAAGAGTGACTACACTGAGTGATGATGGACAGCACCTGTGCAGGAGGCTGATCACAGATTATAGACAGGTGAGGGTCCACCAGGGTCCACCAGGGTCCACCAGGGTCCACCAGGGTCCACAGGGTCCACAGGGTCCACAGGGTCCACCAGGGTCCACCAGAACAGGCACAAACACAACACAGAATAACTGGTACCAGTTTACAATAAGGCTCTACTTATAGATGGCTCATAAATAGTTAATAGATTGGTTATTAATTCATCTGTAGACACTTTATAAATCATTAATAACTGTTTATTATTCATTAATTAAGGATGTAAAAGAGAGAAAATTGTCCGGTTTCCTGCCAAATAGTGAACCAAATCTCTTCATGTACATATTACATCTAAAGATGCTTTATTAAACATTTTAGACTGTTATTACCTGTAAGCACAATAATTTAATGAAAACACGTATTTTACATATAATATTGTTCTGTATTACTGCGTTATATATATCCACAGTAATCAAAGGGAGCCTTATTGTAACATGTAAAACAGCATTCTACTTAGTAATGACTAATAATGTTATAACAGAGCCTTATAAATAGTGTTCTGTTTTACACTTTACAATAAGGCTCCCTTTGATTACTGTGGATATATATAACGCAGTAATACAGAACAATATTA
>NW_013953299.1:181814-182227 GCF_001266775.1 Austrofundulus limnaeus
TCTACAGATTCAGGTATGAGTTCCTCTACAGATCCAGGTAAGAGTTCCTCTAAAGATTCAGGTATGAGTTCCTCTACAGATCCAGGTAATAGTTCTTCTACAGATCCAGGTAAGAGTTCCTCTACAGATTCAGGTATGAGTTCCTCTACAGATTCAGGTATGAGTTCCTCTACAGATCCAGGTAAGAGTTCCTCTAAAGATTCAGGTATGAGTTCCTCTACAGATCCAGGTAATAGTTCTTCTACAGATCCAGGTAAGAGTTCCTCTACAGATTCAGGTATGAGTTCCTCTACAGATCCAGGTAATAGTTCTTCTACAGATCCAGGTAAGAGTTCCTCTACAGATCCAGGTAAGAGTTCCTCTAAAGATTCAGGTATGAGTTCCTCTACAGATCCAGGTAATAGTTCTTCTAC
>NW_013953299.1:183175-184180 GCF_001266775.1 Austrofundulus limnaeus
TTATTACACAATATCACACATCATTACACATTAATACACATTATTACACATTATTACACATCATTACACATCATTACACATTATTACACATTATTACATGTTAATACACATTATTACACATTAATACACATTTTGACACATATCTGTTACAGATACAGAGCTAAAACCTCCTCAACTGACTACTTTTGAGGAGGAGGAGCAGCGGCTCTACTCTGAGCTCCTCCCACATGACAAGGCTCCTCCCCCTTTCCACCCTATGGAGGAAGCTCATTCTGGCTGCTTGGATCCAGGTTCTGGTTCTTTGGGTCCTGCTGCCTCAGACCCAGGCTGGGACCAGGGGGTACTCAAACCCTCCACCATGTGAAGGTGGTGATTCTGCAGAGTGGAAATTCTTGTTTTTTATGGTTTATTTTCTGTTTTTCAATGAGTTTTTATTATTTTCCAACAAACATCCTGAGTTTTTCTCTTATTTTCTGTTAGTTCAGGTTTTTCTCTGCATCCTGATTGAAACCATTGAGTCTCATTCCTCCCTGCTGATCGATTGGCTTCTGCTCTGACTCATTTCTCCAACATAAACGTTGTTTTTAGTCACGTTTTTGTCACTTTGAATCTCAAACGGTTCAATAAAACACATAAAAAAGAAACGTGGTTTCCATCGCAGCTCGTTTCTGCTCTTTTCCTTCCTCCCGTTTCTCCGTCAAAGTCGAGCTTATTGGCTGTAATCACTTTACTACTGTTTTTGTTCCTGGTAAGTGGACTAAATATTTGGATGCTCATAAGCAAAGCAGAATAATTGAATGTGTGATTTGTGGCAGCTGGCTCAGAGTCTATGGGCTTGTCTCAGCATAATGAAAACAGCTAGCAAAGCGTTGTAAACAAAAGCAACTTGTTATGTTGCAAACCCCTCGCTGTGATTTGCTGTGTGTGGAAAACAACTAATTTTCTTGATGGTATACTGTAATCATGGCAAAGCTTTACCACGCGCTGTGCTGAGAACTGCACTGC
>NW_013953299.1:185056-185771 GCF_001266775.1 Austrofundulus limnaeus
CTCCAGGCTCAGACTGCTTTCACTGGGTTTGTTCCTGAGTGGGTCTGAGTGGATCTGAGTGGATCTGAGTGGGTCTGAGTGGATCTGAGTGGGTCTGAGTGGATCTGAGTGGATCTGAGTGGATCTGAGTGGATCTGAGTGGGTCTGAGTGGATCTTAGTGGATCTGAGTGGATCTGAGTGTGTCTGAGTGGATCTGAGTGGATCTTAGTGGATCTGAGTGGATCTGAGTGGATCTGAGTGGATCTGAGTGGATCTGAGTGGGTCTGAGTGGGTCTGAGTGGGTTTTAGTGGATCTGAGTGGATCTGAGTGGGTCTGAGTGGGTCTGAGTGGGTCTGAGTGGATCTGAGTGGGTCTGAGTGGATCTGAGTGGATCTGAGTGGGTCTTAGTGGATCTGAGTGGATCTGAGTGGATCTGAGTGGATCTGAGTGGGTCTTAGTGGATCTGAGTGGGTCTTAGTGGATCTGAGTGGATCTGAGTGGATCTTAGTGGATCTGAGTGGGTCTGAGTGGATCTGAGTGTGTCTGAGTGGATCTGAGTGGGTCTGAGTGGGTCTGAGTGGATCTGAGTGTGTCTGAGTGGGTCTGAGTGGATCTTAGTGGATCTGAGTGGATCTGAGTGGATCTGAGTGGATCTGAGTGGATCTGAGTGGGTCTGAGTGGATCTGAGTGGGTCTGAGTGGGTCTGAGTGGATCTGAGTGTGTCTGAGTGGGTC
>NW_013953299.1:186771-187571 GCF_001266775.1 Austrofundulus limnaeus
GATATGATGTTTCATGTATTTTAAACTCATTAAATGCTTTGTTATTAAAGTTTTTCTGTCATGTTTGATCAGGATGTTCTTGTTTGGTACCAGAACCTGCTGGTTTAAAGCTTCAGAACTGATTTGTTTTTACAGATCCAGTAAAAAACACTGTTTAGATATTATTTATCTCAAGGTTTTGTAGACTTAGAGCAGAACCCAGTGGTTCTGACCCTTTAGTCTTCCAACAGAACCCCCCGGTGTGACAGAGGCTGGAGGCCCCTCGCAGGCCTCAAAGCAGCGGCTGTTCTGAGAGTCACCTCTCAGTTCTGTCTGCATCACCTGACCCGGCCCGGCCCGGCCCGGCCCGGCCTGGTCCGGCCCAGCATCCTCAAATCACCTGACCCGGCCCGACCCGACCCAACCCGGCCCGACCTGGTCCGGCCCAACGCTGAGAAGGTGGGATAAGCAGGAGGTTCAGTCCCTGTGGAGCCAGAGTCTCGTTAGTCTTTGACTCGTTTTATTACTTAAACACAAATTTACACAGAAGAATCTTTTTATTTTAATTTTTATTTGATGCATGGATCTGAATATTTTATTTTTTACATTTTAAAAGTTGATTTTAGCTGTGAGGTTAATTTAACTGTATATTTTTATGCAGACAGGCTGTTTTTTGTTCATGTTAAATAAAAAGAGAATCACAACTTTAAGTCAAATTATTATTTTCAACGGTTTCATAATTTAACTGCTCTTTGTTCTATTTTAGCTTTTTATGAATCAAAACATTCGGCTCATTCAGGAGATGTTTGCTGTGATTTTTG
>NW_013953299.1:188571-189504 GCF_001266775.1 Austrofundulus limnaeus
CCAGTAGTTTCAGTAGGTCCAGTAGTTTCAGTAGGTCCAGATGGTCCAGTAGGTTCAGTAGAAGTCCAGTAGGTTCAGTAGGTCCAGTAGGTTCAGTAGGTCCAGTAGGTCCAGTAGGTCCAGTTGGTTCAGTAGGTCCAGTTGGTTCAGTAGGTCCAGTAGTTTCAGTATGGCCAAATGGTCCAGTTGGTTCAGTAGGTCCAGTAGCTTCAGTAGGTCCAGTAGGTCCAGTATGTCCAGTAGGTTCAGTAGGTGCAGTAGGTGCAGTTGGTTCAATAGGTGCAGTTGGTTCAGTAGGTCCAGTAGGTTCAGTAGGTGCAGTTGGTTCAGTAGGTCCAGTAGGTTCAGTAGGTGCAGTAGGTGCAGTTGGTTCAGTAGGTCCAGTAGCTTCAGTTGGTTCAGTAGGTCCAGTATGTCCAGTAGGTTCAGTAGGTGCAGTTGGTTCAGTAGGTGCAGATGGTTCAGTAGGTGCAGTTGGTTCAGTAGGTCCAGTAGTTTCAGTAGGTCCAGTAGGTCCAGTTAGTCCAGTAGGTTCAGTAGGTCCAGTAGGTCCAGTAGGTTCAGTAGGTCCAGTTGCTCCAGTAGGTCCATTAGGTGCAGTTGGTTCAGTTGGTCCAGTTGGTTCAGTACGTCCAGTTGGTCCAGTAGGTCCAGAAGGTTCAGTAGGTCCAGAAGGTCCAGTAGGTTCAGTTGGTTCAGTTGGTTCAGCAGGCCCAGATGGTCCAGTGGGTTCAGTAGGTCCAGTAGGTCCAGAAGGTGCAGTTGGTTCAGTTGGTTCAGTAGGTCCAGAAGGTCCAGTAGGTCCAGTAGGTCCAGAAGGTTCAGTAGATTCAGTTGATTCAGTTGGTCCAGAAGGTCCAGAAGGTTCAGTTGGTTCAGTAGGTCCAGTTGGTTCAGTTGGTTCAGTAGGTCCAGAAGGTCCAGTAGGTCCAG
>NW_013953300.1:0-1114 GCF_001266775.1 Austrofundulus limnaeus
TACTTCAGTATAACCAACTTTACTTTACAGTACTTTATTTCAGTACAACCAACTTTACTTTACAGTACTTTACTTTAGTATAACCAACTGTATTTTACAGTACTTTATTCAGTATAACCAACTATACTTTACAGTACTTCAGTATAACCAACTTTACTTTACAGTACTTTACTTCAGTATAACCAACTNCAGTACAACCAACTTTACTTTACAGTACTTCAGTACAACAAACTTTACTTTACAGTACTACAGTATAACCAACTTTACTTTACAGTACTACAGTATAACCAACTTTACTTTACAGTACTTCAGTACAACCAACTTTACTTTACAGTACTACAGCATAACCAACTTTACTTTACAGTACTTCAGAATAACCAACTTTACAGTACTTCAATATATCCAACTTTACTTTACAGTACTTTACTTCAGTATAACCAACTTTACTTTACAGTACTTTACTTCAGTTTAATCAACTATACTTTACAGTACTTTACTTCTGTACAACCAACTTTACAGTACTTTACTTCAGTATAACCAGCTTTACTTTACAGTACTTTATTTCAGTATAACCAGCTTTACTTTACAGTACTTTATTTCAGTATAACCAACTTTACTTTACAGTACTTTAGTCAGTATAACCAACTATACTTTACAGTACTTCAGTATAACCAACTTTACTTTACAGTACTTTACTTCAGTATAACCAATTTTACTTTACAGTACTTCAGTATAACCAACTTTACTTTACAGTACTTTACTTCAGTATAACCAACTTTACTTTACAGTACTTTACTTCAGTATAACCAACTATAATTTACAGTACTTTACTTCAGTATAACCAACTTTACTTTACAGTACTTTACTTTAGTATAACCAACTTTACTTTACAGTACTTTACTTCAGTATAACCAACTTTACTTTACAGTACTTTACTTTAGTTAAACTAACTTTACTTTACAGTACTTTACTTCAGTACAACCAACTTTACTTTACAGTACTTTACTTCAGTATAACCAACTTTACTTTACAGTACTTTACTTCAGTACAACCAACTTTACTTTACAGTACTTCAGTACAACAAACTTTACTTTACAGTACTACAGTATAACCA
>NW_013953300.1:3928-5280 GCF_001266775.1 Austrofundulus limnaeus
ATCCAAACACAATCACAGTGACTCCATGTATCTGTATACGTTTATATTTATTTGTTGTTTTTTTTCTGAACAATGAAAAGATAAAATAAAAACAAGTCAAAGTGAAATAAAAATGAAAATCTATTTTCATTTTTAAAAAGTAAGGAGTAGAAAGTACAGATGATTGAATTAAATTGAAGGAGTAAAAAATATTTACTCCACTAAAGAATAAATAAGCTAAATTTCTACTTAAGTAAAAAGTAATAAAGTATTTGTACTTAGTTACTTGACACCTCTGGAAATAAAACGAGTGTTTAGAAAACAACAGATTTTATTCGTCTCACAGACAGGAGAGGAGCAGCACTCTGAAAAGATTTAAAATATCTGAACGTACTTTGTTTGAGTCCCACAGCTTCAACACTTTGCTGTCGTCCAACACGTTCTCCTCGATGGGAGGAACCGGGTACGGGAACACTGAAGAACCAAACATCAACAAGTTCCTTCAGATAACAAAGTGTTAATAAAGCTTTTCAACCATTTAAACAAGAAACACTTCAAATGTTCTGTTTATCAGCTCAGCTGCTCTCAGAGCAGGACCTGATGTGTTTTATTAACAACTCAATGATCAGTCAGCTCCTGCTCAGTTTGACCTGATGACATCAGAATGACATCAATCTGCTCCTCTGACATCAGCTTCAAGAACAAGAAGAAGAACTGTTTGTTTATTAACAGGAAATAAGAAATAAAACCTTCACAACATGTAAACAGTCTCAGTTTGTCTTTTTATATTTATTCAGACACATACTGATGATGTCATCACACCTTGGAACAAACACGTTAACACACAACTGGATGTTTTTCTGCAGGTGTGTGATGATGTCATCACATCTTGGAACAAACACACATTAACACACAACTGGATGTTTTTCTCCAGGTGTGTGATGATGTCATCACACCTTGGAACAAACACACGTTAACACACAACTGGATGTTTTTCTCCAGGTGTGTGATGATGTCATCACACCTTGGAACAAACACACGTTAACACACAACTGGATGTTTTTGTCCAGGTGTGTGATGATGTCACTTCAGGAACAGTTTTAGAAATAAATCTGTTAAAAAGTTAAGAATCATAAAAAAATGTTGTTGTTACTCACTTCTCCTGCTCTCTCCTTCTGTGTGACCTGCAGAACCAAACACACAGGAGCTTTACTTTACAGTACTACAGTACTACCAACTTTACAGTACTACAGTACTACCAACTTTACAGTACTACAGTACTACCAACTTTACAGTACTACAGTACTACCAACTTTACAGTACTACAGTACTAACAACTTTACTTTACAGTACTACAGTACTACCAACTTTAC
>NW_013953300.1:6280-7196 GCF_001266775.1 Austrofundulus limnaeus
TTAGTAAATATAACTTTACAAACTTTACTTTAGTAAATATAACTTTACAAACTTTACTTTAGTAAATATAACTTTACAAACTTTACTTTAGTAAATATAACTTTACAAACTTTACTTTAGTACATCTAACTTTAATATGTGTAATTGTACTTTAACAACAGTATAAAATAATAAAGTCCAGTCAGCTGGTTGTTGTGGGCGGGGTTGTTAAACTGTTGTGTTTGTGTATTTGTCTCATTTATTTGTGTATTGATGTGTTGTGTTTGTGCGTTGTGTATAATATGTTGTGTGTCTGTATGTTGTGTGTGGCCTTACCGCTGTGTCTGTTGCTCTGGGAGGTGAAGGAAGGTCCTCCCATGGTGAAGGGGTCTCCCATGGGGGGGTTCATCACACTGGTGTGGAGGGCGGAGTCAGAGTTGGTCCTGAGGGAGGAGCAGACACACAAACAGAGGAGCAGGTCATCAGGAGTCCAGCTGCAGGAGCAGGAGGAGGAGTAACAGCAGCAGCTCCAGCTGCACAACATCACCTCCAACAGCTGAAGGTTCTCCTTCAACATCTACAACCAGACAGAAACCACCAGGAGGAACAGTCTGTGAGAGAGTCGGAGGCCAGGGTTCACCTCCCTGTGAGAAAGAACCTCCCTGTGAGAAAGAACCTCCCTGAGAGAAAGAACCTCCCTGAGAGAAAGAACCTCCCTGTGAGAAAGAACCTCCCTGTGAGAAAGAACCTCCCTGTGAGAAAGAACCTCCCTGTGAGAAAGAACCTCCTGTGAGAAAGAACCTCCCTGAGAGAAAGAACCTCCCTGAGAGAAAGAACCTCCTGTGAGAAAGAACCTCCCTGTGAGAAAGAACCTCCCTGTGAGAAAGAACCTCCCTGTGAGAAAGAACCTCCCTGTGAGAAAGAACCTCCCTGTGAG
>NW_013953300.1:8196-9685 GCF_001266775.1 Austrofundulus limnaeus
CAGACTGGTGAACCTGAACAGACTGGTGAACCTGAGCAGACTAGTGAACCTGAGCAGATTAGTGAACCTGAGCAGATTAGTGAACCTGAGCAGATTAGTGAACCTGAGCAGACTGGTGAACCTGAGCAGATTAGTGAACCTGAGCAGATTAGTGAACCTGAACAGACTGGTGGGTCTGAGCAGACCGGTGGGTCTCCAGTCCTCTGACTCACCTGTTGATCATGAACCTCATTAATCAGAAATGATTCCTCCAGATGTTTCAGATTCAGATCTTCTACTGCTCCTGGAACAACTTTTTACACACGTCTCTGATATCAGAACTTTTCTCCCTCCACAGAATCCAAACTTTCTCAGAACTGGGGTTTAAATGGCAGAAGAGGAGGAAGAGGAGGAAGAGGAGGATGAGGAGGATTCACCTGTTTAGCGCGGTGGTGGGGAGACGAAACAACTGGCTTTTATCTCCGGGGAAGTTTCCAGACCAGTTCCTTTTTATAATCAACAAGAAGACAAAGTTACTTTCCTCCAAGGAGACACTCACATGGAGCAGAAGAATGTGAGGAAGAGGAGGAAGAGCTGAGCAGGAGCAAAGCTGAAGGAGGAAGAGGAGGAGGCAGCAAGCCAAGATTCACCTGAGCAGACCTGTGACCCTTCAGACCTGAACCAGAACCGTTCTGTCTCACAGTACAGGAACGGTTCTGGTTTTTCTCTGGCCTCGGGTCGATGTTGTGACAGACCTGTTCACTGTGAGAACACCACACCTGTCCAGGTGAGCTCTGACTGACAGCTGTGTTGTCTTTAAGCTCAGGCTCAGAGCAGAGGCAGCGTTAAAGAGGTGAACAAACAGGCGTCCCAGTGGACAGAGACATCTCCATGGAGACAGGTACGAAGGGGGAGGGGCTAACACACTACCTTCTCCAGCTAGCGTCAGGAGGCGGAGACAGGTACGCTGAGTTGTACAGAGAGTTGTCCACCTGGGGAGGCAGCAGGTTAAGGAAACAACAGGTTCATGTCAATCAAACAAATCCTGTCAATCAAATGTGACCCATCTGTTCAAAACGAGGATTAAGTGATAATCCATCATCCAACCATCATCCAACCATCATCCAGCCATCATCCAACAATCATCCAAAAATCATCCAGACATACATCCAACCATTATTCAACCATCACCCAACTGTACATCCAGCCATCCATCAAATTTTCTTCTCCAACATAAACTCTAAACACTGAACAGTTTCTGCTGCAGGATCACTGTTTCTACAACCTCATGGATAAAAATATTTCAGCTGTGTTTGTGAACCTCATCTTGTTAAAATATTTCATCACAGGAAGTGACCTCACAGCTGATGACGGTGACGATGTGTTGCCATGGAGACAGTTTTATTCTTAAGTTTTTTTGTACTCATTGTCCACAAATGTTTTTAATGTTTTCTGTTACATTTTCTTAAATGGTAAGTATATAACACCTTTCTATTGGACCAGATTAGTC
>NW_013953300.1:9695-12386 GCF_001266775.1 Austrofundulus limnaeus
CCATCATCCATCATCCAACCATCATCCATCATCCAACCATCATCCATCAATCATCCATCATCCAACCATCATCCATCATCCAACATCCAACCATCATCCATCCACCATCCATCATCCAACCATCATCCATCCATCCATCCAACCATCATCCATCCATCATCCAACCATCATCCAACCATCATCCATCCATCGATCATCCATCATCCAACAATCATCCATCCATCATCCAACCATCATCCATCATCCATCCAACCATCATCCATCCATCATCCAACCATCATCTAACCATCATCCATCCAACCATCATCCATCCATCATACATCATCCAACATCCATCCATCCAACCATCATCAAACCATCATCCATCCATCATCCATCCATCATCTAACCATCATCCATCCATCATCCAACATCCATCCAACCATCATCCATCCATCATCCAACCATCATCTAACCATCATCCATCCATCATACATCATCCAACATCCATCCATCCAACCATCATCAAACCATCATCCATCCATCATCCATCCATCATCTAACCATCATCCATCCATCATCCAACATCCATCCAACCATCATCCATCCATCATCCAACCATCATCTAACCATCATCCATCCATCATACATCATCCAACATCCAACCATCATCCATCCATCATCCATCCATCATCTAACCATCATCCATCATCCAACATCCATCCAACCATCATCCATCCATCATCCAACCATCATCTAACCATCATCCATCCATCATACATCATCCAACATCCAACCATCATCCATCCATCATCCATCCATCATCTAACCATCATCCATCATCCAACATCCATCCAACCATCATCCATCCATCATCCATCATCCATCCAACCATCATCCAACCATCATCCATCCAACCATCATCCATCCATCATCCATCCAACCATCATCCATCCAACCATCATCCATCCATCATCCATCTAACCATCCAACCATCATCCATCCAACCATCATCCATCCATCATCCATCCAACCATCATCCAACCATCATCCAGCCATCATCCATCCATCATCTAACCATCATCCATCCATCATCTAACCATCATCCATCCATCATCCATCCATCATCTTCTGCTTTATCCAAAGTCAGGTCTCAGGGCAGCAGGTTGAGCAGGGAGGTCCAGACCTCTATGACCTCAGCCTCCTCTTCCAGCTCTCCTGGGAGGACTCTAAGGTGATCCCAGACCAGCTGAGAGACAAAGTCTCTCCTGTGGATGAGGAGGAGCAGCAGCTCTACTCTGAGTGTCTCCTGGAAAACTGAACTTCTCACAGCTCTCTCTAAGAGTCCAGCTACCAACCCAGAGAGAGCAGCCCATCTTTGTTTGACTGAGGACCATGGACTCAGACTTGGAGACACTGATCCTCATCCCAGCTGTGAACCGGTCCAGTGAGAGCTGAAGATCTACAGCACGATGACACCAACAGAACCAGAAACAGGACTCCCTCCACCCCCTGGCTGCACCAAGAAATCCAGCAGGAGTCCAACTCCCACTCTGAAAGGGTCCGACTTAGTTTTATTATCAGGCACAGAGGCTTTGATTAAAACGTTTACAAAAATTGCATTTTGTCAAAATATAACAAATAAATGTCTTTTCGTATCATTTGAATGAACTGTGTGAAATATAATCCTAATAAAATATAAATATAATCCTAATAAAATATAAATATAATCCTAATAAAATATAAATATAATCCTAATAAAGATTTTGAGCAACAAAAAAACTGATTTCAGAGGAAAAACACCTGAAAAAGTTGAGGTGATCCTGGTGACCTGACAAAGTTTGGAGGTTTCTGTAGAACCATCAGAACAGCCTGATAAAAATTAAATTTAATTTAATTAAATTAGGATTCAGAGCAGACGATGAAGCTGATGATGAAGATCTGTGGCTAACATCAGATGCTAACAGAAAACAAACCAGACCCAGGAGGATCTAAGTCCTGAGGACTCAGAGTCTGGATTATGGACTGAGAGCTGGTCTCAGGTGGGATCAGAAGGATACTTGGCGGTTGCGGTACGGTCGGACCGGCGAGATGAAGCGGCGGTCTCTCTGGACCCGCTCCACCAGACCGTGATGCCGAGTCAGACGGTTGGACTCCAGAGTGGACTGGAAGGACCCCTGAGAGGAAGAGGACAGGACTTTATTTAGATCTGGACCTGAAAAGGACCTGAAAAGGTCAAACACCTCAAACCCAATGATGAGAGGCACAATAAACAGAACCAGGAAGTGACATCAGAGGTGAGAGTGTCACCTGGAAGTCCTGAGGGTTCCTGCCGATCTGGTTCACATTGGGTAAGGAGCCGCCATAGTACGGACCCTGGTTCCGAGACAGACGCAGTTTCTGGGCCTGAAGCTGCCAGGTGGACAGGAGAGAGAGACGGGTTAGACATCAGAACCAGAACCCAACAATCAAAAACCCCTTCATGAAACCAAGAGGACAGAAACCCACCTAGACCCACAGGTGGACCCTGTCTGGTCTCAGGTCTGTTTGGACCCACAGGTGGACCCTGTCTGGTCTCAGGTCTGTTTGGACCCACAGGTGGACCCTGTCTGGTCTCAGGTCTGTTTGGACCCACAGGTGGACCCTGTCTGGTCTCAGGTCTGTTTGAACCTACAGGTGGACCCTGTCTGGTCTCAGGTCTGTTTGAACCTA
>NW_013953300.1:13446-16262 GCF_001266775.1 Austrofundulus limnaeus
TCTCAGGTCTGTTTGGACCCACAGGTGGACCCTGACAGATCTCAGGTCTGTTTGGACCCACAGGTGGACCCTGACTGGTCTCTGGTCTGTTTGGACCCACAGGTGGACCCTGACTGGTCTCAGGTCTGTTTGGACCTACAGGTGGACCCTGACTGGTCTCAGGTCTGTTTGGACACACAGGTGGACCCTGACTGGTCTCAGGTCTGTTTGGACCTACGGGTGGACCCTGACAGATCTCAGGTCTGTTTGGACCTACAGGTGGACCCTGACTGGTCTCAGGTCTGTTTGGATGAGCTCATCTATAAAACACACAGTTAAGATATAATGACGTCATTTTCTCGCTCATCAAGTAGATATTTGTCTGACAGAAGACCCACCCCAACCCCCCGGGATGGTCGGTCATCTCCCCGGAGCTCGGCGGCTCTTCCCCGGCTCCAGCAGCCGGGCAGACGCGCTCATGTCACCGTAAACAAGCGGAATTAGCCTCGGAGCTAACAGCGGCTAACTAACGACGGAAGCGAACAACAAGCCAACCTCCGCGGCTCTAAACGCAACATAAACGTCCCTCTTCAGGGTTAAAACTTGTTATTTTGTTTAAATTATCTAAACCGAGGCAGAGGTCCACACAGACACGGGGGACACGGTTGTCAAGGAGCCCCGCAGAGGCCTCCCTTCCTCCGGGGAGCTCTCCTCCTCCTGCCGCCGTCTCACGCTCACCCTGGTCGAGCTGATGTCCATCATCACCTCCTGGAAGGCGGCCGTCTCCTCGGCCTGCCGCTGGGTGTGCAGCGCGATCTTCTCGCTGAACTTTCGGGGGTTGGAGGCCCCGGACCCGGTCCCTGAGCTGGGTCCGGGTCCCGGTCCGGGTCCGCCTGAGCCCGTCGCAGACATCTTCGCCGAGCGGACCGGACGACTTGACGTAGTGGAACGATTTTCAGCAGAGAGGGGCGGAAAACGAAGACGTCTCACTCTGAACCTTATTTTGCGGACCGTTTTCTGTCAACTGGCTTCATGTCCCTTCCAGCATGTTGGGGATCACTTTGATCACATTTTGTTCCACATTTCGACACTTTGTGACCCAATCCCAGTCATTTTATGTTTTCTTGTGGTTTAATATTTTTTTCGTTTTTAGAGATTTTTATTAAAAAATGTCTAATTTTCTCCAAAATATGACAACCATTTACCAGTTTTAATGTGATTATTAACAAAAACAAGAACCCAAATATAGTTTAAACATTTATTTTGTATGTCACTCTGATGTACATTTATTACCAAAGCGTTTAAGTGGTTTCTGTGGTAACATGTAGCTCTTGCAATTGATGATTGCCTTCAGATCAAGGAGTGAACCATGTGACATGTAACAGACGATCTTTGGTTGAACAGTCGCTGTGAGCGCTCCCCCTGCCGGCAGAGTCCCGCCCCTGCAGGCTGAAGGAGGAAGCGCCTCTGTAGGTGTTCATCACCTCCTCACTCATTAGCAAAATAACAAATCATCTTCCTGCAGAAGTTTATCTCCGCTAACAAAACAAAAACAAAACATACTTAAATAATCTGACAAATTAAACAATCTGTACTTAAACCACCTGATTTATTCATGTTTAAAACCAGATCTGTACACATTAATGGGATAAATTATTTATCTCACTCCTCAACAGCTGTTATTTTTGTAAACAAAGTCAAAGTAGGGCCTTGTTATAATTTAATTAATTTCAGCTTGCCTCCAGCAGGTGGCGCTGTTTACTCTACGAGGAATTGGTCAGACTGGATGTCCTGGTGCAGCTCAGTCCAGGTAAAACATCAGCAGGTCCTCTGGATGGTTCTTCTTTACGTCTCGTCTCTCCTCCAAGAGACTTCTTCAGTCTGAGTTTCAGGTGAACTCAGTCTTATAAGCTCCGCCTCCACATGGACAAACAGGTTAGTCACATGTAAAAGAGGACCATCACCTAACAATAGGCTTGATTAACTCTATTGTTCATAGAGGGTCATGTGACCCATCACCTGACCTGTGTCATGTTGTGTATGCAGTGAATGCAGGCGGGGCTTAAAGTCTCCTTGTTTTTGTTTTGTCCCTCTGTGTGTTGGTGTCGTTGGTCCTGATTCACACCTTCTGCTCACAGGGGGCGGAGTCATACCTGCAATAACAGCGTTGGAGGAGGAGGACAACTGGACACGAAGGCCTCCACCTCTGTTTAATGGTGGACGGTTTTTCTTCACAAAGATGGAAGAACTTTACTCCTCTCTCAAACTGACTACCTGTTTGTCCAGGTGGAGGCGGAGCTTATAAGACTGAGTTCACCTGAAACTCTCAGACTGAAGAAGTCTCCTGGAGGAGAGACGAGACGTAAAGAACTCATCCAGATTCTTTTTGATGTTCACACTGGACTCTGATCCTGGTGCAGGACTTCCAGGTATAATTAGATGTTTTGTTTAGTAAACAACAACAACAGCATCAACAACGACAACAACAACAACAACAACAACAACAACAACAGCATCAACAACGACAACAACAACAACGACAACAACAGCATCAACAACAGCAACAACATCAACAACAACAACAACAACGACAACAAACAACAACGACAACAACAACGACAACAACAACAAACAACAACAACAAACACTGGAATCTGTTTTTGTTTACTTGAATTTAGATGAAAGATTTTTAGAGCCTGATGAAGACCTGGACCCTGACAGGACCCTGACAGGACCTGGACCCTGACAGGGCCTGGACCCTGACAGGACCTGGACCCTGACAGGACCTGGACCCTGACAGGACCCTGACAGGACCTGGACCCTGACAGGACCCTGAC
>NW_013953300.1:17222-23107 GCF_001266775.1 Austrofundulus limnaeus
CCTGACAGGACCTGGACCCTGACAGGACCCTGACAGGACCTGGACCCTGACAGGACCCTGACAGGACCCTGACAGGACCTGGACCCTGACAGGACCCTGACAGGACCCTGACAGGACCTGGACCCTGACAGGACCTGGACCCTGACAGGACCCTGACGACAGGACCCTGACAGGACCTGGACCCTGACAGGACCCTGACAGGACCTGGACCCTGACAGGACCCTGACAGGACCCTGACTGGACCCTGACAGGACCTGGACCCTGACAGGACCCTGAAAGGACCCGGACCCTGACAGGACCCTGACAGGACCCTGACAGGACCCGGACCCTGACAGGACCCTGACTGGACCCTGACAGGACCTGGGGCCCTGACAGGACCCTGACAGGACGCGGACCCTGACAGGACCCTGACAGGACCTGGACAGGATCCGGCAGGACCCTGACAGGACCCTGAGAGGACCTGGACCCTGACAGGACCCTGACAGGACCTGGGGCCCTGACAGGACCCTGACAGGACCCGGACCCTGACACAGGTGTGGTGAAAGGTGGCGTTGCCGTGGTTACAGGTGGATGAAGAGCACGGCGGTAACCACGGTGAAGCCCAGCAGCATCAGGACCACCTTGAGGAGGCGGTCCCTGCTGGAGGAGAGCTCGTGAGGCAGGATCTCCATGAAGGTGATGTAGATGAAGGTGCCCGTGGCCACGCCCTCCAGCGTGCAGCGGGCCAGTCGGTGTCGGGGGGACGTCTGGGTCTGGGTGAGGCCGACGCCCACTGCGACGCCGAGCGGTGACATGATGGAGAACAGCAGCAGGCAGGTGAGGGCGCTGCGGCGCTGCAGCACCCCCTGACTCAGCTGCAGGCTCAGGCTGAACGACATGATGCTCTTGTGGATCAGCAGCGCCACGAGGACCTCCAGGACCTCCTGGTCCTCCTCCAGCAGCCCCAGGGCCAGCCCCTCGAACACTGAGTGCAGGGACAGGGACAGGACCAGGACCAGGGACCTCAGGGTGGACTGGGAGACCAGCTCACCATGGAAGTGACCATCAGATGGGTCCGAGCCTCGGCGGGGTCGCTGGCCCCGCCCCTCTTCCTCCTGAAGGCTGGAAGCCCCCAACAGAGACCGCCGCTCCTCTGGCTGAGAGGAGAACCGGTCCTTAAAGTCCAGGAAGATCTGCTCCAGAACCAGAACCAGGAAGAAGCCCAAGACCACGATGAACTCCGGCAGAGGGAACTGGAGCTGCAAGACAAGGAGACGCAAGGTGGGTTCAGCAGGGGGCGTGTCACTGGGTGTCAGGGTGTGTCCGGTGGTCTCAGGTGGTCTCAGGTGGTCTTAGGTGGTCTTAGGTGGTCTCAGGTGATCTTAGGTGGTCTTAGGTGGTCTCAGGTGGTCTCAGGGGGTCTTAGGTGGTCTTAGGGTGTGTCAGGTGGTCTCAGGTGGTCTTAGGTGGTCTTAGGTGGTCTCAGGTGCGCTTAGGTGGTCTTAGGTGGTCTTAGGTGGTCTCAGGTGGTCTTAGGGTGTGTCCGGTGGTCTCAGGTGGTCTCAGGTGGTCTCAGGGGGTCTTAGGTGGTCTCAGGTGGTCTTAGGGTGTGTCAGGGTGTGTCCGGTGGTCTCAGGTGGTCTTAGGTGGTCTTAGGGTGTGTCAGGGTGTGTCCGGTGGTCTCAGGTGGTCTCAGGGGTCTTAGGTGGTCTCAGGTGGCCTTAGGGTGTGTCCGGTGGTCTCAGGTGGTCTTAGGTGGTCTTAGGGTGTCAGGGTGTGTCCGGTGGTCTCAGGTGGTCTTAGGTGATCTCAGGTGGTCTTAGGTGGCCTTAGGTGGTCTTAGGGTGTGTCCGGTGGTCTCAGGTGGTCTTAGGGTGTGTCAGGGTGTGTTCGGTGGTCTCAGGTGGTCTCAGGTGGTCTCAGGGGTCTTAGGTGGTCTCAGGTGGTCTTAAGGTGTGTCAGGGTCTGTCCGGTGGTCTCAGGTGGTCTTAGGTGGTCTCAGGTGGCCTTAGGGTGTGTCCGGTGGTCTCAGGTGGTCTTAGGGTGTGTCAGGGGGTCTCAGGTGGTCTCAGGTGGTCTCAGGTGGACTCAGATGGTCTCAGGGTGTCTTAGGGTGTGTCAGGGGGTCTCAGGTGGTCTTAGGGTGTGTCCGGTGGTCTCAGGTGCTCTTAGGGGGTCTCAGGGGGTCTCAGGTGGTCTCAGGTTGTCTCAGGTGGACTCAGGTGGTCTTAGGGTGTCTCAGGTGGACTCAGGTGGTCTCAGGTGTTCTCAGGTGGTCTCAGGTGGTCTCAGGGTGTCTCAGGTGGTCTCTGGTGGACTCAGGGTGTCTCAGGTGGTTTCAGGATGTCTCAGGTGGTCTCAGGTGGTCTCAGGTGGACTCAGGTGGTCTCAGGTGGTCTTAGGGTGTGTCAGGTGGTCTCAGGTGGTCTCAGGGTGTCTCAGGTAGTCTCAGGTGGTCTCAGGTGGACTCAGGTGGTCTCAGGTGGTCTTAGGGTGTGTCAGGATGTCTCAGGTGGTCTCAGGGTGTCTCAGGGTGTCTCAGGATGTCTCAGGTGGTCTCATGTGGTCTCAGGATGTCTCAGGTGGTCTCATGTGGTCTCAGGGTGTCTCAGGTGGTCTCAGGTGGTCTCAGGTGGTCTCAGGTGGTCTTACATTAATCCCGGCGGTGCTGAAGGCCTCATTGATCCCCTGCAGGTAATCAGGCAGGAGGTCCAACATGCAGGTCGCCAAGAACACGCCCCCCGAACAACAGCTGATCAGACTGATCCACCGGCGCCGAACATCTGAAACACATCCAGAACAATCAGAACCTGACCGGAACCAGGTCCAGAACCTGAGACTGGAGGGTTTACCCTCTAACTGGTCTCAGGATGAATGACTTTTTTGTTTTCCAACATAAGCCCCGCCCCTCAGGTACAGACTCACCTGGTTGGACGCTGCATTGCCCCGCCCCTCAGGTACAGACTCACCTGGTTGGACGCTGCATTGCCCCGCCCCTCTGATGATGCAGACAGGAAGGAAGCCAAACAGCAGCGTGACGGACAGCAGGACCACCAGAGCTCCCAGCTTGATCTCCAGAGCCATGGAGGGGGGTCCACCTGAGACCTGCATGGTCCAGCTTCAGGTTCTCTTCTCAAACCTGGATCCAGAACCTGTCAGACAGAAAGACCAGCATCAGGAACCGGTCCAGAACCTGCAGGGTTTCATCCTGGAACTGGACCAGTTTTATCAGGGACCAGAATCCTGTGCTTCAGGACCTGGACCGGGGTTAGGACCTGGATCTGGTTTTTGAGGATCTGGTTTTCTGGACCTGGATCAGGTGTTTTGACACCCAGAATAAATTTTTCTGGACCTGAATAAAGTTTATCTGGACCAGGTCTTAATGGACCAGGTCTTCTGGACCTGGACCAGTTTTTTCTGAATTTGTTCAAAACTTTATTTTATTTATTTATTTATTTATTTGGTCCAGAACCGTCTGGTTCTGTCAGATGTTTGTCACGTGAGTCTGTTCTGGTCCGGTTCTCTAACCCAGAGGATCAGGACGTTCTGGGTTCTGGGTCTCAGATCTGATCCAGATTCAGTTCCAGTCCAGTTCAATCAGAACCAAGAATCCGTACCTTAAGTTTTTATCTCCTGCCGGACCGGTTCTGGACCACCTGATCTAAATACCACGTGACCCCTCAGAGGATTCCCTGAACCTCTAAAGTCCGGACTCCGAATCCGTTCAGGTGGGAAGAACCGAACCCGTGACCTACCTGAGTCCAGGTGAGTCCGGATCAGCCGGGTCCAGTCTTCTGCTCCTGAATGGGAGTTCTCATGTTGTCCGGGAAGTTCTGACTCAGATCCCAGCAGCTGATCCCGCCTCGACCCGGACCCGCTGTCAACAGAACCGCGACAACAGACACACTTCCGGCCTTCAGAATAAAAGCACGCGGTTATTAACATTAGTTTCTTCAACAAACTGAAGTTTAGTTTTTTAATGTGAAACAGATGACGTCACTAACAATAATAATTGGACAGCTGTTTTTCATTAATACAGTTTTTTATAAAACTTTCAGAAAGCAGTGGTGGGCACAGTTCCTCTGAAGCACTAAAGCACTAAAAGAGGAACTAATTTTCTGATTAGTGCTTTAGGGCTTTTGCTAATTTCTTAATTCATTAGTGGTTTAGCACTTTCTACATTTATAATCACTGAGTTCTTTAAATGTGATAATTGTCAGAGCTGAGGGTGAAACATCAGAGGCTTTAAACTGTTTTCCTTCAAACTCATAAAATATCAGCTGCAGACACTCATGACCTCATATTTTATTTGTTTATGTAGCAACATTAGCTAATAACTCTGTTAAACATGGGAATAAGAACTATAAACCAACAGTAACAATGAGACTTATTATTTTATGATTACTTAAAAACTGCAAAAATCATGATAAAAATATTCATTTAACATGTTTTTACATTTAAATCCTCTGGGGACCCTCACTTATGTGTTGTGACCACAAACAGGTCCTGACCCTAACTTTGAGAAGCCTACACTGGATGAAACAATGATCTGCACACAGTAAATATTGTCATGTTGACTCTGAGGACTGTTTTAGTGCTTTACAATTAGGGGACCTAAATATTAAAATTAGTGCAGCTAATGTTTAGATGAGTGCTGCTCACCTCTGTCAGAAAGTTTAACAAAATATATTCTGTCAAAAAAATCTGTAAAAATTCAACATTTTATTTTAATTCATCTGAAACAAAACGTTTGAAAACAAACAAACTTTTGTATAAAACTTTAACTGTGTTTTTTTATCAGTAATTATGTTTTTTTCATCATCGTTTGGTGGTTTATAATAATTAAATCTTCTAACAGGCCCTGGTCCTGGTCCTGGTCCTGGTCCTTCCTGTTAGGGAGCTGTTCCTCTGCACTGTGCTGCTCCTGTAGACCTCAGACAGATGAAGTCTTTAAACAAACTGAATCAAAGTTTCATCTAAATTTATCTGAACATCAAATAATCTGAAAGTTTTAGTTTTATGATTTCAGTCAGATGAGAATTAAATTTACTCTGACATAAACAGAGTCAGATGATTTAAAGTTTAAAGAATTTAAACAGTTTGTCTTTAAATAAGTTCCACCACAAGTTTTCATGCTTTTATTTTGGTGGTCAGGCTCGCTGACTTCCGGTGGACCTGTGTTGAACCTGACGGCAGCGAGGCGGACACTTCCGGTTCCACATGAATCCTGGAACAGATGACTGATTAACCAGAAGAGGTCAAAGGTCAGAAACAAAAACAACAGCTGGACCAGGTCGATGCTTTCATCAGACCAGAACCAGAACCAGAACCAGAACCAGTTCTTGCTCTAAAAGTTTCAGCTGCTTCACTGAAGTTCAGATGAAAAATAAACTTTATTTTCAAAATAAAACTGAGAAACAAAATAAAATCTTTCATTTCTGCTAAATTCTGTTTTATTTTGAAACAAACATCTGATGAGTTCTGACAGAACCCACAGGACCGCCTCAGACCGGTGCAGGTGTCCTGGGAAGGACCTGGACCTACCGTCCAGAACCAGCTTCTTTTTTTTTCTTCTTCTTTTATGATGGCCTCCCTTCTGCCCCTATAGTCATCCTCTCCACACAATTATTATGTTTTTTTAAATTAAAAAAAATTAATAGGAGAAAAAGAAGAAGAAAGAAAAAAGTGAAATGTAATGAGAAAGAGTGAAAAAGAGATTAGAAGATATGTAAAATATACGTTGAGAAAACACAAGACAGCACACCGGACTTCTCGGCTCCACACCTACAAAACAAAGATAGCAAAACCACGGCAACAAAAAAGCATAACTATATAATTGTAATGACTTTAACCTTATACATACATACATACACACACACACACACACACACACACACACACACACA
>NW_013953300.1:26170-30537 GCF_001266775.1 Austrofundulus limnaeus
CAGGTCCTCACAGACCCTGACAGGTCCTGACAGGTCCTCACAGACCCTGACAGGTCCTGACAGGTCCTCACAGACCCTGACAGGTCCTGACAGGTCCTCACAGACCCTGACAGGTCCTGACAGGTCCTCACAGACCCTGACAGGTCCTCACAGGTCCTCACAGGTCCTGACAGGACCTCAGGTCTCCAAAGTCATGAGTCAGGTGGTTCTTCAGGTCTGGTTCAGGTCCTGTAAAACCCCTGACCCAGTTCCAGCTGTGTGCTCTGTAGAACTCCTGCAGACCTGATGAAGTGACAGAAAACAGAGGAATGTTCCTTTACAATAAAAAGAAACAGAAATAAAAACTGAAGCTGAAGCCTGGCAGGTTCACTGCTGTGAAGAACCACTACACCTCCATCTCTGGTCCTAACCCTGACCATCACTGGTCCTAACCCTGACCATCACTGGTCCTAACCCTGACCATCTCTGGTCCTAACCCTGACCGTCTCTGACCCTCAGCAGAGGTGGGACCTACACATCTGGTCATAAACCAGTGTCAGAAGAATAAAGCTCCACCTTCAGCAGTAAAAAGGAAGTAAAACAAAGAGTAGCTCAGCTTCATCCCACATCTAAACCCAGGAGAATAAACAAGTCTGTAAAGTCTGATCCATCCTAAAGGACCAGGAACTGGACTCGCTTTGATGGATCTGACAAACTCAGTCCAGTCCTTCAGTATAATCCCAAGTGGACCTCCCAGTCCCAGACTGGAGAGCAGGAAAATCCCATTTTGTTGTAGTCTGAAAGAGTCAGTGCCATCAGGTGACATCCTCCCACCTTCATCATCCTCTTCCTCCAAACTGGAGGGGAGGGGTCACACATGGAGGGGGAGGTGTCATACGTGAAGGGAGGAGTCAGAGGGGGGCCTCTTCTCTGAGCCCTTCAGACGCTCCACCTTCTTAATGACCTCTGCCACGATGCAGACAGACGACGTGAGGCTGACCAGGAACAGCAGGTCTGCAGGAGACAAGAGACACAGGGTCACAGGTTAAGACCATGAGGACAGAGACAGGTCCAAACCACGAGGACAACAGGTCAAAACCATGAGGACAGAGACAGGTCCAAACCATGAGGACAACAGGTCCAAACCATGAGGACAGAGACAGGTCCAAACCATGAGGACAACAGGTCCAAACCATGAGGACAACAGGTCAAAACCATGAGGACAGAGACAGGTCCAAATCATGAGGACAACAGGTCCAAACCACGAGGACAACAGGTCCAAATCACGAGGACAACAGGTCAAAACCATGAGGACAGAGACAGGTCCAAACCATGAGGACAACAGGTCCAAACCATGAGGACAACAGGTCCAAACCACGAGGACAACAGGTCCAAACCATGAGAACAACAGGTCAAACACATGAGGACAACAGGTCAAACACATGAGGACAACAGGTCAAACACATGAGGACAACAGGTCAAACACATGAGGACAACAGGTCAAACACATGAGGACAACAGGTCAAATACATGAGGACAACAGGTCAAACACATGAGGACAACAGGTCAAAGGTCACACAGACATGACATCTGAAGTTTGTATCAAACCAACAGCACAAACGTAAATCTGGTCTGGCTCTGAAGAGCAGAGACATTAACCTTTCTGCTGAGACGAACAGGAAACAGGTGTAAACCACTTCCTGTCACAGTGTTAGTGTGTCTCTCACCGAAGATGCTGAGGCCCTCAGTCTGGAAGACGTTCTGCAGAGGAGGGAAGTAGATGACCAGCAGCTGTCCCATGATGGAGGCCAGCACTGCGTAACAGAAGGTCCTGTTACTGCAGAGACCCATCTCATGGACCATCCGGGTCTGAGGAGGACACACCTGAAGGTTACCGTCCAAACACAGACACAAGGACCGTCCCCCCAGGTGAGACAGGTGTGGGTGTTTACCTGAGAGCGTGAGCTAAGAGCGTTGAACATGTCGAAGAAGACGAAGCAGGTGAAGGTCATGGTGGTGTCTCGAGGAGTGATCATGTTGTCCTGTAACTGAAAGACCAACAGCTGGATGAGAGTCTGAGTCCCAGTCAGGGACTCAGAGTCCAGATGAGTCCTCAAAGACGAGTACCTCTCTCCAGAAGACAAAGAGCGTCCCGCAGACAATGACGACGGCTGAGACCAGGACTTTAAGGATCAGGCTGCGGGTGATGATGCTGTCCTTCACGTTACGAGGAGGCTTCCTGATCACGTCTTTGTCCACAGGCTCCACCCCCAAACTGACGACACAGACCAACAGGTGTCAATCAAAAACAAACCTGTCAGCTAGAGTCCAGTCTGGTTTAAAGTCACGCAGGTTAACAGGCAGGACACAGCTGTACCTCTGAGCGGGCGGGCCGTCCATGATGATGTTGATCCACAGGATCTGCATGGCGTTCAGCGGATTGGGGAAGTTCATCAGTGTAGCCAGGGAGATAAGCGTCAGCGCCGCGATGCTCCTGAAGACCAGCAGGGGGAGACAGATAGGCTCAGAGGTCAGAGGTCATCAAACAAACCAAACCCTGCTGCTGAACCACAGCGTACACTCACGTGCTCAGCTGGAAACACACAAAGTTTCTGATGTTGTTGTAAATTCCTTTTCCTTCCTCGATGGCCGACCTGGAGACAAAACACTGAGCTGATGTTTCATTTCAAGTGTTGTAGTGATGTGAGCCGTCACCAGGTGATGAAGACCACCTGAGCCGCACTCAGGTCTTGGACTCACATGATGGTCTGGAAGTCGTCGTCCACCAGGATCATGTCGGCCGCCTCCTTGCAGACGTCGGTGCCCGTCTGGCCCATCGCCACGCCGATGTCGGCCGCTTTCAGAGCCACGGCGTCGTTCACACCGTCCCCCGTCATGGCCACCACGGCGCCGAGGTTCTGGAGCGACTGCAGAGAAGAAGAACCTGTTTACCTGCGGTTCATCAGCCTGCTCAGGTGTGACGTCACCTGGGGGCCTCCTGCTCACCTTGACGATCTTCAGCTTGTGTCTGGGGCTGGCTCGATAAAACACAGATATCTGCAAAGACAAAGGGTCTGTTTATTTACTGTCAGAGACAGGATGTCCAACTGAAGGGTCTCAGTGTGTCCTCACTCTGGGGACCAGCATGGACAGCTGCTGCAGGTCCAGATGGTCCACTTCTTCTCCTGACAAACACTGGCTCCCTTTGGAGTACAGCCCCAGACGGCTGGCTACAGACAGACAGACAACAGGTTCATGAAGGAGCTCCATGAAAACACAGGACTCTTTACTCAGACCCTCTCTGACCGATGGACATGGCGGTCTCCTGGGAGTCTCCGGTGATCATCTTGATGGCGACGCCGGACTCGATGAGTGTAGCCACGGCCTCTTTGACTCCTTCCTTGGGGGGGTCAATGATGCCCACCAGACCCAGGAAGGTCAGGTTCCCCATCGAAGGTCCTGAGGCGAACGCCAGAACTGAAGAACCAAACAATCAGGGACATCAGAGTGCGGAGGTACGGCAGGCCCTTTGTGTATTTATTCATGTTTCTGATAAAGAGTCATTTTTCCAACTGGTTCACTCCAGCATGACATTTTACATTAGACCAACTACTGGCCCAACCACTGGACCACCTATTAGTCCAACTACAGGTCAAACTACTGGTCCAACTACAGGTCAAACTACTGGACCAACTACTGGACCAACTACTGGTCCAACTACTGGTCTAACTACTGGTCCAACTACAGGTCAAACTACTGGACCAACTACTGGTCAACTACTGGTCAACTACTGGTCAACCACTGGACCACCTATTAGTCCAACTACAGGTCAAACTACTGGTCCAACTACAGGTCAAACTACTGGACCAACTACTGGTCAACTACTGGTCAACCACTGGTCCAACTATTAGTCCAAACACTGGACCACCTATTAGTCCAACTACTGGTCCAACTACTGGTCCACCAACTGGTCAAGTACTGGTCCAACTACAGGTCAAACTACAGGTCCAACTACAGGTCCAACTACTGGTCCAACTACTGGTCCAACTACTGGTCAACTACTGGTCCAACTACTGGTCAACCACTGGTCCAACTATTAGTCCAAACACTGGACCAACTACTGGTCCACCAACTGGTCAAGTACTGGCCCAACTACTGGTCAAACTACTGGACCAACCACTCTGTCCCTTTGGACCAACTTTTCTGTCTCTTTGGTCCATTGGTCCAGCTAATCGTAGCAGAAGTCTTAGTAATCCAAAAGTAAAATAGTCTTTCAAAAGGGCATTTGGTGTTTATTTTTTGAGCATTTTATTTATCTTTTTTACTTTCTTTTACTGTAATTTGTTTTTTAAACTTGTACTGATTTTTATGGCTTGATTGTATTTGTT
>NW_013953300.1:30547-32204 GCF_001266775.1 Austrofundulus limnaeus
AGGTGCTATATAAATAAAGTTTATTATTATTATTATTATTATTATTATTATTATTATCATTATTATTATCATTATTATCAACTGAAGTTCTGCACCAGCAGCAGTAATTTGAAGTATTTGGGTTTTTAATGGGTCTGGTGAACCTCTGGACTGGTGGTAAAAGTGTTGTTAGTCACAATATTTGTTCTTTAATGCAGTAAAAGTCAAACTAATCTGACCAAATGGACAACTAGTGTAGTTTGTATTCATGAATCTGTGCAAGGAAATGAAGATCAGTGATGGTGAATTAATCCCAACAAACTTCCTAAAGACACACCATCATGTCCAGACTGTCCCGTCCCTGGCTCACCTCTGAGTCCGGAGGAGCCCATGTAGCTGATCTGCTGTGTGTAGAGCTCCCTCTGCTGTTGGTTCAGAGGAAGTGTGTGTCCTCTGCTGTGGTAGGAGCTGCAGAAGCGGATCACCTGTTCATACGCTCCCTTCAGGAAGTAAACTGGAGTTTTATCCTGACAGAGAGGAGACGTGTCCATGAGTTAAACATAAACCATTAAACAGACACTGCTTTATTTGAACAGTTTTACTGTGGATCCTAACCTTTATCAGTCAGTTTAATCCATCCTTAGAGACTTTTGTTTTAATAAGTTTGTCATTAACTAAGCTTCTATAAAAGATTTTCTTCTGCAAACTAACTGAAACTGTCTCAGAGTACAGAGTACAGTGTAAAAACTTAAGCAGCATTTATAAAACTCATTTAGTCCATCTGGATGGAAGCTTCTCAGAGCTGCTTCCTGAAGGACCAGGACCTGATGATCTGCTGAGTCACATGTCTGATCAGATGACTACAGACCTGCTGAGTGCGATGAACACAACGAACAGCCATCCACTTCTGCTCCGACGAGAAGGGATGCTCCTCCAGACGCACGTACTCCTGCTGCACGCCCTCCAGACCCATCTGAGGAGTACAAACACATTTCTACTGGTTGAAATGAAACCATCAGCCAGAACCAGCTGGAGACATGAAACCAGTCTAAAGGTCAGAACTGGTCCAGAAGTCCAGAGGCAGTATGTTAAATGTGATCAGGTTCAGAGGAACATCCTGCTCCTACACAAACTCAGTCCATCATTGTAGAACCACAGATAAACTACAGCCTGGACCGAGACCGACAAGAAGGATCCACAGCTTTAACTTCCTGCTGCAGACCCAGAGGTCTCGTGGATCAGGGACTTAGATCTGTTAAAGGTAGCCAGTGGAGGGTCATGTGGGTACGACTCTCTCCCAGGTTCTGGACCATCAGAACTGAGAAGTAACAGCCTGAACCAAGAGGACCACCAGCACCTGTGAGGAAATGCTGGGTCATGTTTTGTACCTTCATGGCGAGGGCGATGAGCGCACCCTCAGTGGGACGTCCCAGCAGGTTGTGGTTCCTGATGAGCGAGTCGTTACACACACAGCCGACCTGACAGAACAGTTTGAATATTTAGTACATTTACTGTTGTCCCATATTCTACTCTACTACCCCATTATCCCGTACTGTACTATACCACCCTGATCTCCTGCACTATACTACCCCAATGTTCCGTACTATACTACCCCAATGTTCCGTACTATACTACCCCAATGTTCCGTACTATACTACCCCAATGTTCCATACTATAC
>NW_013953300.1:33204-37151 GCF_001266775.1 Austrofundulus limnaeus
CTCAATATTCCGCACTATGTTCAGCACTATACTACCCCAATGTTCCACACTATACTACCCCAATGTTCCACACTATACTACCCCAATGTTCCACACTATACTACCCCAATGTTCCGCACTATACTACCCCAATGTTCCGCACTATTCTACCTCAATATTCCGCACTATGTTCAGCACTATACTACCCCAATGTTCCACACTATACTACCCCAATGTTCCACACTATACTACCCCAATGTTCCACACTATACTACCCCAATGTTCCGCACTATACTACCCCAATGTTCCGCACTATACTACCTCAATGTTCCGCACTATACTACCTCAATGTTCCATACTATACTACCCCAATGTTCCATACTATACTACCCCAATGTTCCGCACTATACTACCCCAATGTTCCGCACTATACTACCCCAATGTTCCGCACTATACTACCCCAATGTTCCATACTATACTACCCCAATGTTCCATACTATACTACCCCAATGTTCCATACTATACTACCCCAATGTTCTATACTATACTACCCCAATGTTCCGCACTATACTACCCCAATGTTCCATACTATACTACCCCAATGTTCCGCACTATACTACCTCAATGTTCCATACTATACTACCTCAATGTTCCATACTATACTACCCCAATGTTCCGTACTATACTACCCATACTGTACTATATAGTTGTACTGTAAAATGTAAAGTAACAGAAATCTGAGGTAATTTTAACTCTTCAATTTGTAAACAAAAAATCAAAGATTATCAAGGGCTGAGGGGATTTCTTTACCTCCACAATTTTACTGATTGAAGGGCAGGAGAAGCCATGTATGACATCTCCCTCCAGTAATACTTCTCCCATCCCGTTGTAGCCGACGCCTGTCACCTGCAAGACAATGCTGAGGGTAAACTAACAAAAAATCTGAGGCGTTTCCCAGGCCAGTTTTGGGTCCCATGTAGCTCTGAATGTTAGGATGTTTTTCTGCTTCAACATCCTTGATTCAAAGAGATAAATGACCCAAACAGCTTGTTATAAAGGTCATTAAAAATCCTGTTAATGACTCAGCTCTAAGCAGGAAACATCTACCTGTGAGCCTAATGCCACTGAAGTCAGACTAAAAGTTTCAGATTAAAAGACTCAGACCTTGGCATGGATCCCATCTGATGTGAAAATCTGAGTGACGGTCATCTCATTCTTGGTCAGAGTTCCTGTTTTGTCTGAACAGATGACGTTACAGCATCCTGACAAAAAGAAACACCAGAAGAACGCTCCTGTTAACACCCAGAACCTCACACAGTCAGAACCACCATCTGATCCCATCAGAACCGTACCCAGGGTCTCTACGATGGGGAGCTTCTTGACGATGGCTCTCTTTTGCGCCATCCTCATCACACCAAGCGCCAGCGTCACCGTCACCACGATGGGCAAGCCCTCTGGGATGGCAGCAACAGCCAGACTGAGGGAAGAGAACCCACAGCCCCATCAAGAACCATCATGTAGGAAAGCTTGTTGTGCCTCGTTTAGTTTTCTGTGACCTGTCAACATTCACTAGCAGCAGAAAGCTCCAGCTGCAGATACCTGACCCCGATGGTGAACATGTCCAGGAGGCTCTTCCCCTGCAGCCATCCCACCAGCATGATGACACCTGAAACATCAGACAGACAGACAGGTGACACCGAGCCCACCTGCAGACGGAGGTCACGACTCGGGCAGAGACAACATGCTCACCTATGATGCAGAAGGAGTAAAGAGACAGCTGCTTTCCCAGCAGGTCCATGCTCTTCTGCAGAGGCGTTTTAGGAGACTGAAACAGGAAACAGGCTCAGCAGTTACTGTCCACTGTAAACCACCAACAGCAGCTCAAATATTTGATCAGGAGCAGACATGGGTCAGCTGGTTTTCTTCTAAGCTTCTGTATTTGGACAGAGTGTTCTCTGCAAACAGAAGTGTCTTTATTCAAGGTTAAAAAGATTTGTTTTTAAAAACACACCTCTTCAGCTTGCATCATTTTAAAAATCTCTCCAAACTCTGAGTCCTCTCCGGTCCCGATGACGATGCCCTGAGGAACAAACCGACCAGGGTTAGGACTCTACAAACAGGACCTGAGGACTCCAACGGGTCTCAGGGTACTGGTCCTGCTGGTACCTTGGCCTTGCCGTAGCGGACCAGCGTCCCCATGAAGGCGATGTTGCTGCGGGACGAGATGTCTCCGTTGGAGGCTGCCGGCTGGTGGGACGTGGATTTGGAGCTGGGGGTGGTCTCCCCCGTCAAACTGGACTCGTCCACAGAGAGGTCGCTGGCCTGGGGGAGGAGGAGACAGTTCACAGCTGAACCAGGCTCAGTTGTTTCAGCTGCAACACCTGAGGCAGACACACCTGTGTGGTCTGCAGGTGGTCTTCAACAGGTGGATAAGAACAAACACTCCACTAACAGCCGTACCTCAAACAGACGGAGGTCTGCAGGGACCCGCTCCCCCACCGACAGGCACACGGTGTCACCAGGAACCAGTTCCCGGGCCAACATGTGCACCTGGTGTCCATCCCTGATGCTGAGGGGACAGGTGGGTTTACCTTCACGGTTATTCAGTTTAACAGAAAAGATCTGGCAGAAGATCAGCTGAACTGAGAGGATTTGAGGATAATCTGACACAAAGCAACAAGACTGAGAAGCTCTGAGAACATCTGGAGATGACTGCTGTCCACCAACTACTGTCCAACAGTCACAGGCCCTGGCTTCAGTTCCACAGGAGGAGGAGGAGCAGGAGCAGGAGGAGCAGGATCATAACTACTAAAATAAACTCTCACCAGTGGCATTCTGGAGGAACCAGCTTCCCGAGCTCTTCTAAAGACTTCTCTGAGCGATACTCCTGCACACAGGAAACACAAGGTTCAGCTTCTAACACACACACACACAACCATCCGTGGCTTCAAACTACCAACAACATGTGATGGTTGAACAAACAGGAAGTACCTGAACGAAGGCGACCGTCACCACGATGATGATGGCCTGGTGAACAAAACAAACCATCACAAAGATTCAGGACTAATCGAAACACAAAACACTGACTGTCTTAAATTAAATATTAACAAGGTGACTTTGTGAGGTCAGCCATGACTGTGAGAGGTCAAATCAGATGTTTTATTATAAACATTACTAAATAAGGAATCTTATGTTTGTGTTAGATCCAACATACCACCGTGATGCTGATGGCGTCATCGAACTGGTGCATGATGATGCTGATGACGGCTGAGGCCAGCAGCAGGAGGATGAGAGGATCTTTGAACTGAGGAAGACCAGAGGGATGAGGTCACACACTGATGAAGATACAAGACCTTCATCAGGACGGTCAGGAGGATCGATTAGGACCAACTCAAACTGCTGAACATCCAGCATGCACAAGGCCAGCCTGAGATAAACAACCAGGGTTAACCAACCAACCAACCAACCAACCAACCAACCAACCAACCAGTTTACCAACCAGGGTTAACCAACCAGTCTATCAACCAACCAACCAAAGTTAACCAACCAGTTTACCAACCAGGGCTAACCAGCCAACCAGAGTTAACCAACCAGGGTTAACCAACCAGTGTACCAACCAGGGTTAACCAACAACTAGGGTTAACCAACCAGTGTACCAACCAGGGTTAATCAACCAGTGTACCAACCAGGGTTAACCAACAACTAGGGTTAACCAACCAGTGTACCAACCAGGGTTAACCAAGCAGTGTACCAACCAGGGTTAACCAAGCAGTGTACCAACCAGGGTTAACCAACCAGTCTACCAACCAGGGTTAACCAAACAACCAGGGTTAACCAACCAGGGCTAGCCAAACAACCAGGGTTAACCAACCAGTCTACCAACCAGGGTTAACAAAACAACCAGGGTTAACCAAACAACTAGTTTAACAACAACCAGGGTTAACCAACCAGTTTACCAACCAGGGTTA
>NW_013953300.1:38151-39739 GCF_001266775.1 Austrofundulus limnaeus
ATTGTTAAGTGTTGGGTGACCATATTGTAAATTAATATTAAAAACTAAAAGCTGCAAAATATATTTTCAAATTATTTATTGTCAAATTTAGTCTAAAAATTGAAAACATGGATGAAATAAGAAATATGAAACAAATAAAATAAAACACATACAAAGCAGAACACAGCTAAATGTATCAAAAGCATGTCTATGTAATATTAGAATTTTCTGAGACAATGAATTTTGTTTTTTCATTTATTTCCCTGTAAGAGGTTTTTATTTAATAGAATTTTTGGACAAAAAAATCGCAATATATCACAGTATATCGCCTTGTTTATAGTATCGCAATATATCGGGATATATCGTATCGTGACCCCTCTGTTATGATATGTATCGTATCGCCAAATTCTTGCCAATACACAGCCCTAGTTACCATCCAGGGTTAACCAACAACTAGGGTTAACCAACCAGTGTACCAACCAGGGTTAACCCTTTAGGGTTAACCATCCAGGGATAATAAACTACAGTTAACCCAACAACCAGATAGTGTTAACAAACTAGTGTTTAACCAGCCACATAAAATGGACCTTAGAATAACTGTTTGTGTTTTGGATTAAACTCTGGATGTAATCATTAAAACATCAATACTTATTTATTAAAACGATTTTAACCTGTTTTATGTCAAACAGTTTATTAAACTCATCATCTATAAGATCTAAATGAAATACTTCAACAATAAACACAAACACCTGTGTGTAAACAACATGTAAACAACTGTTTTATTTAAAGGAGGAGCAGAAAACAAAGCTCAGGATGTTTAATCAAAACTAACATGAATGATTCTGTGTTTACAGGCTGCAGGACATGAAACCCAGTCAGAACCAGGACGACCCGACCAGCTCTATTTTCAGCTGCACGAGTCACATGACCTGCTTTCCTGTTTCCAGGGTGGAAGATGGAACCAGTTTAACCCATTAGAGCAGAAACAACACCAAGAGCATTTAGCACCAGCATCTCCTCCTCCTCCTCCTCCTCCTCCTCCTCCTGCTGAAGATCCTGTTTTACCTGTAGGATGTATTTCTTCCATAGCGGCTCGTCCTCGCTGATGTCAAACTCGTTCCAGCCGTGGTACTTCCTCCTGCGGTCCACCTCCTCCTGGGTCAGACCCTGCTGCAGGTCAGCCTGAAAACACCAGACCTCATGATGGTGTGTCCTCAGCTACACTCACAGAACAACACAACTGTGACACACACAGAATGTGTACAATCTGACCACAAAGCTTCAGAACTAACAGCTCCAGTATGAATAAAGTCTGTTTTCACTGGTGATGAGTGAATCAAGTAGCAGCTGATGTGTTCCAGGTTTACTTGGAGCTAAAGACACACACACCTGTAGGACACACACACACCTGCAGGACACACACATACCTGTAGGACACACACATACCTGTAGGACACACACATACCTGTAGGACACACACATACCTGTAGGACACACACATACCTGTAGGACACACACATACCTGTAGGACACACACATACCTGTAGGACACACACACATACCTGTAGGACACACACATACCTGTAGGACACACACATACCTGTAGGAC
>NW_013953300.1:40433-41160 GCF_001266775.1 Austrofundulus limnaeus
TACTGGTCAACTACTGGTCAACTACTGGTCAACCACTGGACCACCTATTAGTCCAACTACAGGTCAAACTACTGGTCCAACTACAGGTCAAACTACTGGACCAACTACTGGTCAACTACTGGTCAACTACTGGTCAACCACTGGACCACCTATTAGTCCAACTACAGGTCAAACTACTGGTCCAACTACAGGTCAAACTACTGGACCAACTACTGGTCAACTACTGGTCAACCACTGGTCCAACTATTAGTCCAAACACTGGACCACCTATTAGTCCAACTACTGGTCCAACTACTGGTCCACCAACTGGTCAAGTACTGGTCCAACTACAGGTCAAACTACAGGTCCAACTACAGGTCCAACTACTGGTCCAACTACTGGTCCAACTACTGGTCAACTACTGGTCCAACTACTGGTCAACCACTGGTCCAACTATTAGTCCAAACACTGGACCAACTACTGGTCCACCAACTGGTCAAGTACTGGCCCAACTACTGGTCAAACTACTGGACCAACCACTCTGTCCCTTTGGACCAACTTTTCTGTCTCTTTGGTCCATTGGTCCAGCTAATCGTAGCAGAAGTCTTAGTAATCCAAAAGTAAAATAGTCTTTCAAAAGGGCATTTGGTGTTTATTTTTTGAGCATTTTATTTATCTTTTTTACTTTCTTTTACTGTAATTTGTTTTTTAAACTTGTACTGATTTTTATGGCTTGATTGTATTTGTT
>NW_013953300.1:41170-42210 GCF_001266775.1 Austrofundulus limnaeus
GTCCTGTTCCTGTCCCGGGTCTGAAGACTCAACAGGTCTGCAGTCCTGTCCCGGGTCTGCAGACTCAACAGGTCTGCAGTCCTGTCCCGGGTCTGCAGACTCAACAGGTCTGCAGTCCTGTCCTGGTCCTGTCCCGGGTCTGAAGACTCAACAGGTCTGGAGTCCTTTCCCGGGTCTGCAGACTGAACAGGTCTGGAGTCCTGTCCTGGGTCTGCAGACTCAACAGGTCTGGAGTCCTGTCCTGGGTCTGCAGATTGAACAGGTCTGGAGTCCTCTCCTGGGTCTACAGACCCAGGTCCTGGTATTTCTCAGCTCAGCTCCATGTTGACACAGTTTGAGAACCAGAGGAGTTCCTCCACAGTCGGTACTTGAACCACCGACCCACTGGACCGACATCAGCCAGAACACATCCAGGTCCCAGCAGAACTAGGATCAGACCTCCTCCCATGGGTCCAAGAAGTCCAGAAGAAGAATCTGTTTATCAGCTGCATGTGGAGGTTCAGATCAGGACTGAAGAGACTCAGGTTAAACCTGGACCCTCTGACTGGTCCCAGTCCCTTCAGACAGGATAGCTCCTGTTCTTCACACAGCTNGAGTTCACTGGCTTTTCTGGACGTTAGTACTGGGACCATGTTCTCATCTTCACTGCAGGGCTGGCTCTCGGAAAGCTGCAACACAGGAAACAAGACATGGTTAGAGGAGAGTCCGGGTCCTAACGAGTCCAGCACAGACCATGTCCACGAGGATCCAAAGCAAACCTCACAGGGTTTAAAAACCTGTCAGGACATGAACCCACCTGGAGTCAGGTCAGAACCAAGGTTCTGTCAGTGTCCAAACTGCTCTGACTTTAACTAACATACAGTTAGACTCTGTGACCTGCAGACTCAACAGGTCTGCAGTCCTGTCCTGGGTCTGCAGACTCAACAGGTCTGCAGTCCTGTCCTGGGTCTGCAGACTCAACAGGTCTGCAGTCCTGTCCTGGGTCTGCAGACTCAACAGGTCTGCAGTCCTGTCCTGGGTCTGCAGACCTGTCCTGGGTC
>NW_013953300.1:44890-50505 GCF_001266775.1 Austrofundulus limnaeus
GTCCAGCAGAGTCAGAGTCCAGCAGAGTCAGAGTCCAGCAGAGTCAGAGTCCAGCAGAGTCAGAGTCCAGCAGAGTCTGAGTCCAGCAGAGTCTGAGTCCAGTGGAGTCTGAGTCCAGCAGAGTCTGAGTCCAGTAGAGTTAGAGTCCAGCAGAGTCAGAGTCCAGCAGAGTCAGAGTCCAGCAGAGTCCGAGTCCAGCAGAGTCCGAGTCCAGCAGAGTCCGAGTCCAGCAGAGTCCGAGTCCAGCAGAGTCAGAGTCCAGCAGAGTCTGAGTCCAGCAGAGTCTGAGTCCAGCAGAGTCAGAGTCCAGCAGAGTCTGAGTCCAGCAGAGTCCGAGTCCAGCAGAGTTAGAGTCCAGCAGAGTCAGAGTCCAGCAGAGTTAGAGTCCAGCAGAGTCTGAGTCCAGCAGAGTCTGAGTCCAGCAGAGTCTGAGTCCAGCAGAGTCTGAGTCCAGCAGAGTCAGAGTCCAGCAGAGTCTGAGTCCAGCAGAGTTAGAGTCCAGTAGAGTTAGAGTCCAGCAGAGTCTGAGTCCAGTAGAGTTAGAGTCCAGTAGAGTTAGAGTCCAGCAGAGTCTGAGTCCAGTAGAGTTAGAGTCCAGCAGAGTCAGAGAGTCCAGTAGAGTCAGAGTCCAGCAGAGTCAGAGTCCAGCAGAGTTAGAGTCCAGTAGAGTCAGAGTCCAGCAGAGTCAGAGTCCAGCAGAGTCTGAGTCCAGTAGAGTCAGAGTCCAGCAGAGTTAGAGTCCAGTAGAGTTAGAGTCCAGCAGAGTCAGAGTCCAGCAGAGTTAGAGTCCAGTAGAGTCAGAGTCCAGCAGAGTCAGAGTCCAGCAGAGTCTGAGTCCAGTAGAGTCAGAGTCCAGCAGAGTTAGAGTCCAGCAGAGTGTGAGTCCAGCAGAGTCAGAGTCCAGTAGAGTCTGAGTCCAGCAGAGTCTGAGTCCAGCAGAGTCTGAGTCCAGTAAGCAGAGTCCGAGTCCAGCAGAGTCTGAGTCCAGCAGAGTCTGAGTCCAGCAGAGTCAGAGTCCAGCAGAGTCTGAGTCCAGCATCTGTTAGACTGAGGCTGACATCTGCACCTGGCCCAGCCGGAGCCTTGATGAGTTCCTAAGTTGTCGAACAAAGAAAGAGAAAGGACAGATGATTTTATCTAAGACGGTTGTGTCTTTAAAGCCATTAAAATAGTTGAAATAAGTCTTTGTGGACTGACTTCATTCTTATCTGTGACTCACATCGTTGTGTCCTTCTTTATCCACAAACACCAGGAAGCTTTGTCAGACCTCTTCAGTCTGTTGATTTAGCACTTTTTGGGTTTTTGTTGTATTTTTGTGTTGCTGTGTGTGTGTGTGTGTGTGTATTAGGTTAGCAGATTGAGTTGCAGCTCATTGTTTGTAGAGTGTAGGTGTCTGTGGAGCTGACCTTATCTCACGTCATGTTCTACAGTTTCTAAGAGTTTTCCTGAGGCCGGTCTCATTTCCCCGACACTCCTGCTTTTTGTGTTAATAAAGACGTTTTGTGTTTGTGTTTGTGTTTTGTTCCTGGTTTCTGAGAACGTGTCAAGATGTTTGTGTGAAGGAGAAAGGTTCTGGTCCAGAACGGTTTGTTCTGTGGTGGGTGTGTCTGTGTCTCCTCAGCACAATAAACCTGTTTAATTCTGATGTCGTCAAACTCTTTGTTCATCTTATGACAGCACGTCTCAGTCTTATCACCTGCAGCTACTAAACACATGATAAGGGTTTTACCCCGTGTCTCTGTTAGTAAAATATCCCATGACCCACCAGGAGGATCTGAATGAAACCATGGCTGGATTTACTGGTCCAGTTCTGGAGCCAGCTGGACTCAGAAACCACCACTGACTGAAACAAGAACTTCTCCTCAGAGAGTAAAACATGAGTTCATTAGGAACACGTGCTTCGTTAACTTCAACAGTTTAAATAAAGACAGTTACAACAGGTAGAACATGTTCACTAAGTGTATAAAGTTTACAGGTACTTGCCTCTTCCTGGTGGACCGGCTCATCTGCAGCTTTTCTCTTCCAGCCGAGAAACCAAGTAAACTTCAACATTTTAGAAGCAGACAGAGCTGAACGTGTGACAGGAGGAGCAGTCAGGATACAAGTGATCAAACATCACACCTCCTCCTCCCTGCTGCGCCTCCTCACAGCCTCTGCTGTCTGCACACAGCCAATCACAGGGCCTCTCACTGCACACAGCCAATCACAGGGCCTCTCACTGCACACAGCCAATCACAGGGCCTCTCACTGCACACAGCCAATCACAGGGCCTCTCACTGCACACAGCCAATCAGAAGAGCTCTTTCTTTCCTTTGAACTGAGTTTGTCCCTCCTACTTTCATGAACTTGAACATGTTGACCTGTGTTTGAGCTCTGAGCTCGTTCAGGTGTTAAACCCAAACTCAGGTGAGGAGCCTGACTGAACGTCTTCATGACAAACAGGTGGACAGAGTTTGGGGTTAAACGAGGTCACAGAGACGTCACCTGGAGCTACAGCTCACCTGGTGCACCGACACAGGGTTTGTCACCACCTGAGGAGGAGAACAGCAGCTGACACCTTCACCTGCAGCGTGATGAGACAACCAGGTAAAAATAACCTCAGATGTATTAAGTAGCTGCTTCTCTGCTTTCATCACATTAACGAGTCGTAACAGCAGCTGATTGGTCCACCTGGTCCAGCTTCAACCGTTGTGTTCCTGACAGGTGAGGTGGTTTTTCACCAGCATCAACTTTCTGATTCACTGAACTCCGTTTACAACAAGACACCAGTGAGTCACGAGTCAGCAAGTCACAGTTTGTTTCTTCATCACCATCATCATCATCATCATCATCATCATCATCATCACTCAGACACCAGCTGTGTTTCCAGTCACCATGAAAATGCGCAAATTAAGAATTTCAAAAATAAATTTGCTCAATGGAAACACGTCAGTTTCGAAAAAATTTACGTTTTTCAACAAAATGTTTTTGCACCAGGATCAGGTGGTTTTTTACTGGTGTTTTTCACAAAACTACAATGGAAACAGTTTTTTCACATCACAGGAGTCACGTGATCAACAACCGTCTGTTTCTACTGGTGAAAAAGATGATGATGAAGAAGATAACAGGAAGTAGAAGTAGTAGTAATATCACAGAAGTAGTATAAAATAGTAAACTCAGCGACTACAATTTCCCAAAAACACAGCATACGTAGCCGCTCCCAAGTAGGGACTTGTCTCTGGAAAGCCTCGATAAAAGACGCCGACGTCTCCTCTGATGATGAGCGCTAGTGTCGTGGTAGCAACATGCTATGTGTTTACATCCATCGCTGCCATGTTTGTAATGACTTATCATGAGAACAAACGTATTCACGTGACTTTAATAACATTTCTTACTTAATGGAAACACTGCAGTTGTGAAACTGTGTTTTTTCAACATTAACAGAATATCAACAAAGTTTTGATCACATTTGTAGTGGAAACACAGCTCCTGTGACCCAACAGAACTCCTGCTGGAGCAAACACAGATCCTGTGACCCAACAGAACTCCTGCTGGAGCAAACACAGCTCCTGTTCTTCAGCTGCTTCACACAAAAGCTCACCTGGTTTGAACTACACATGTCCTGATCACATACTCTGTATCAGTATCGGTATCAGAAAGACTAATCATTAAAAAAATGACTTGTATCAGGAGCCAAAAGATCTGGATCAGGACATCCCTAGTTTTAATGAGCGTCCTGCTGCAGAGGAGCAGTGAGCTGAAGGTCTGCAACGAGTCGCTGATGCTGAGGACATCCATCATCAGTGTAACACACACACAGACACACACACACACACAGACACACACACACACACAGACACACACACACACACAGACACAGACACACACACACACTGCTGAGGACAGCCATCAGTGTGACCCCAACAGAGAAGGAAGCAGTAGAGGACGACCGAGGACAGGAAGCTGCTCTGGATGAAAAACGGAGAAGTATCTCCAGCTGCAACAACACACATCCAGCAGGAACACACACACACACACACACACACAGTTGTGGGGTTGGTCCCAACATCGTTTCAGTTTCAGGAGATTCAGATCCTCCTCAGATCCTCACCTCCTCCTGCTCAGCTTGTTTATTGCTGCTAATCTGTCTTTAACCTGTCTCTAAACTACAGCAGGTTTAACACACCACCACCTTCAGTCAACACACACACACACACACACACACCATCAGGTTATCCTGACACTTTAACCTGCAGCCTTATCAGCCTGCAGCATCACGTGTCATCACTTCTACATGTTGATATAAGTGTTTCCTCCACATCGAGCTGATCCTGGAGCTCTGCCACAGATAAGTTAAAGCCTCCACTCCTTCACTATTAAGTTTTATTAACACAAAACTGGGGTCGACACAACCATTGTTGGATATCACAAGAAAGTCAGAATCACTTATTTCCATTGTGGTCCATAAATTAAGTGACAGAGTTATCCGATAAATTGATTTAATCGATTAATTTGAATTTGCCATTTATAAAGATTTAATTTAATCCAGACTTTTTCCCACCAGTGCACTCTTTGGGTCTTCTGTAGTCCAGAGTCAGCCCACCTGGCCCTCAAGACACCTGGTACACAACATGACAATACGGCAGCTGGCAGAGACGATCTACTTCTCAAAACAGACACTTCAGTTTTCTAGAACTGGTTATTTTCCCAACGTCAGACTGGAGCAACAACCACCTCACTGCTACATCTGTCTGAAGGCTCTAAAAACAAAGAGCAGAACAACAAGTTTGTTTTGACTCCTGAAACACAGGCGCTCTGTTAAAATGGAAACAAAATCTGTTAACATCAAAAATCTAATTTAAGATGAAAATAAATCAGATTTTGTTTGGTCTGAATGGTCCAGCCCCAGACACAGTTGTGTGGAGGAGAATAAAGACACAACGATGGAGAGAAAACAGTTCATGAAGTTCCTGACAGTCAGAAAGGTGTGTTGGTACGACAGGTGAGTTAAGACTGTAAATATTAGTTTATGAGTTTGAGGGCGTAGTGAGGAGTCTTAACTGTTCAATACAAGATCTTTGACCTTTGATGTAAAGTTGTCTACACAGTGTATAGACTGTGTGTGTGTTTGATGTAAAGTTGTATACACAGTGTATAGACTGTTTGTGTGTTTGATGTAAAGTTGTCTACACAGTGTGTAGACTGTTTGTGTGTTTGATGTAAAGTTGTGTACACAGTGTATAGACTGTTTGTGTGTTTGATGTAAAGTTGTGTACACAGTGTGTAGACTGCTTGTGTTTGATGTAAAGTTGTATACACAGTGTATAGAGTGTGTGTTTGATGTAAAGTTGTCTACACAGTGTATAGAGTGTGTGTTTGATGTAAAGTTGTCTACACAGTGTATAGAGTGTGTGTTTGATGTAAAGTTGTGTACACAGGCCTGAGTACCATGAGTCACAGTCATGTCTCTGTGTGAAACATGAGGTCAGTATTTGTGTGGTTTAATGGTGAATTGTCTCGTCTGCCTGTAGACAAACTGAAGTTTGACATTAGGTGTTCTGATGAGTGTCGGCTGTTTGACATTAGGTGTTCTGATGAGTGTCGGCTGTTTGACATTAGGTGTTCTGATGAGTGTC
>NW_013953300.1:52350-53988 GCF_001266775.1 Austrofundulus limnaeus
GTTTGACATTAGGTGTTCTGATGAGTGTCGGCTGTTTGACATTAGGTGTTCTGATGAGTGTCGGCTGTTTGACATTAGGTGTTCTGATGAGTGTCGGCTGTTTGACTGCCTAAGACTCTTTCATCAGCACCAATCCTAAGTATTTAACACTTGGTTTGCAGGAGAGGGGGTGGCCATCACATTTAATTTCCAGTGGATCTTTACCAGTGAGCCTTCGTTTGGATCCAGAGGACTGTTTCTGTCTTTCCACGATGAAGAGACAGCTTGTTGTCTGTAAGACATTCATGGACAGAGTGAAGTTCTGACGTGAGGCATTGCTGAATTTCTAAGGTGTCTTTACCAGCTGTGAGGAGAGTCGAGTCGTCTGCATATAACAGCAGTTTGCAGTTTACAGCAGCAGACATGTCATTAACATATGTGAGGAATAGTAACGGTCCGACAATGGAACCCTGTGGGACTCCGCATGTCACTTTTGTTGTAGTGGAAGTTACGCCTCCGATTTCTACTGCTGTCTGTTATCCAGGTAGTCTTTGAACCAGTTTACAACTGGTTTCTGGAGCCCCAGGGCTTCCAGTTTACGAGTATCCTGTGATCCACTGTGTGAAGGAAAGCCCTCAGTGTTTCCTGGACTATCTTCCACCGAGGATTACGTCATATTTTATATATTTTATATTTCTAAAAGCACCTCGCAGCATTTCCACCAACACCAGGTGTTCACGAGCACAACACCACCGCCACACATCAGCTGACTGGTTTTAAAGTGAGGGGCAGCGACTTACAGCAGCTGCACCTGTCCACCTGTCCAGCTGTCCACCTGTCCCTGTCCACCTGTCCAGCTGTCCACCTGTCCCTGTCCACCTGTCCAGCTGTCCACCTGTCCCTGTCCACATGACCACCTGTCCACATGACCACCTGTCCACCTGTCCAGCTGTCCACCTGTCCACATGTCCACATGTCCACCTGTCCACATGTCCACCTGTCCACATGACCACCTGTCCACATGACCACCTGTCCACATGACCACCTGTCCACCTGTACACCTGTCCAGCTGTCCACCTGTCCAGCTGTCCACCTGTAGCGCAGCTCTGACCTGCCCAGGACTTCAGAGTCCACATGTCAACCCCTTCAGATGGTTACTTATATAATGTGCATCAAATATCTGTAATTTGCACAAAGAAAATCAGTATTAATCACATGTGGGTGGGTGGAGGGGGTCTTTTAAAGACGTGTCTACATTTGACTTTGATTTGTTTCTAAAATCACAGAGTTCTCTGAGTCAGCTTCAGGTGTTTGTAGTTAATATAATATTTTCTAAATTTAACCGGGCCTTCTCTGTTAGTGCCCCTAAACTGTGGAACACCTTGTCTTTACATGTCCAACAGGCTCCTTCACTGTCCATTTTTAAAACTTGCATAAAAACTTATTTTTTACTCACTGGTCTTTAACCCAACTGAGATTTGGTTTTACTCAAATTTTACTGTGTTGGTGCTGATTTTACTTATTTAACTGTGATTTTATTGTGTTTTTGTATTGAGTTTTTATTTTCATTGGTTCAGCACTTTGTTTCAGCAGTGCCTGATGTTATAGAGCTTTATAAATAAAGTTTGATGATGATGATGATGATGTGTTTCAATGCCT
>NW_013953300.1:53998-56240 GCF_001266775.1 Austrofundulus limnaeus
TGTCACCTGTATTAAATCATCTGTATTAAAACACCTGTTTTAAAACACCTGTTTTAAAACACCTGTATTAAAACACCTGTATTAAAACACCTGTATTAAAACACCTGTATTTAATCACCTGTATTTAATCACCTGTATTTAATCACCTGTATTTAATCACCTGTATTTAATCACCTGTATTAAAACACCTGTATTAAATCACCTGTATTAAAACACCTGTATTAAAACACCTGTATTAAAACACCTGTATTAAATCACCTGTATTAAATCACCTGTATTAAATCACCTGTATTAAAACACCTGTATTAAAACACCTGTATTAAAACACCTGTATTAAAACACCTGTATTAAATCACCTGTATTAAATCATCTGTATTAAATCACCTGTATTATAACACCTGTATTAAAACACCTGTATTAAAACACCTGTATTAAATCACCTGTATTAAATCATCTGTATTAAATCACCCGTATTAAAACACCTGTATTAAATCACCTGTATTAAATCACCTGTATCACACGGTACTATGACACTGAATAAAAATAGATCATGGCTTTGATCTTTATCATTTACTGTTTGTAATTTTCTCCATTAACAGAATTTATTCCCTTCAGGTTCTCCACACCTGTTCCTGCCTGGATTCTGTGGAAACATCAGGTAAAGTTAGGTTTGGACCGGTCCAGGACAGAGAGTTCTGATCCACAGGAAATGACATCATCGACCTGAGCCAGTCTCTGCCTCACACAGGGTTCATCAGAGGTTTGTTAGTTAATGAGTGGTTTGTGTAAAACATCAAACACAGCTGTTGATGGAATTTAAATGATTCAACCACCTGTGGGAAAACACAGAAATACACAAACTTCTTTACGCTTTTATTTAATTATTTACTGTAGAGACTTTGTTAAATAAGTGGTTTTATTTCAGCTTGTGATAATATGTCATGACATAGAAAAGTAAATTTATACAGAACTCCATTCAGGGTATTTTTAAGTCTATGACGTCAGGGTTAGGTTTTATTTTAATAGTCTGTAATTCTGCTGTTATAAACACAAACTACTGCTTACTGTAGAATCCCACAGTGTAACACGATCTGAACAGAAACACCTGGCTCACCTGATGGGGGCGGGGCCTCAGGTAAACTGAGCAGGATGTAACCTGAAACCTGCAGCATCTTCACACACAGACCTTAAATCCTGTTAGCATCGGCTAGCTCGTTAGCCCCATCAACCGAGGGGAACCTCAGCCCGTTTCAACGAGACAAAACAGAACCAAGTGTAAAAACGAACCACGAACAGAACCTTCCCGCCCCGTCAACTACCAGAACCACCCGTCCTACTGCCGGTACCGACCTCTCCCCGGTGATAGCAGCGGGCTAACAGCCGACTCAAGAGCTCAACTCCGGGCAGAAACTAATCAAACACACCGCCGCCACCGTCCGTTTCATCAGAACCGAGCTCGGTTCGGGCCCGTAACCTGTCACCGTCCTTAAAACAAAGTCCAGTTGTATTAAACTTACCAAGAGCTTCCGGTTCTTGAGCATCTTCCGCAGAATCCCACCGAGGAGCTTCCCTCCAGGAGAGAACAGAGTCCACCATGTTAGCTTCATTAGCGAGGGGCGGCGCGGCACTTCCGGGAAACTTCAGAATAAAAGAATCGGCTGCCGGCCGCCGGAAGTATGAGTCGAGTCCAACTTCTGTGACCCGGATGCATAACAACAGCTGAGCCTGCTGGTCCGTTTTTACGTGATTCAGGCTGGTCGTTTTGTACATTTTAACGGTTACCGGTTTATAAACGGAGCGGACCGGAAGAGGAGGAATACTGTATGGATCCTGTGGCTACAAGCCTAAAGTCTGGCGGTGTCAGCAGCCGTTAGCGGAGTCCCGACTGGCGCGAACACTGCGGCGGCTAGCAGTTAGCTGAAGCTAACTACGGCCCCGCGAGCCACAGCAGCCCGGAAAACTGACATCTGCTGCCGGGAAACCTTCATCTGCTGCCGGGAAACCTTCATCCACAGCCGGGAAACCTTCATCCACAGCCGGGAAACCTTCATCTACAGCCGGGAAACCTTCATCTATAGCCCGGGAAACCTTCATCCACAGCCGGGAAACCTTCATCTACAGCCCGGAAACCTTCATCTATAGCCGGGAAACCTTCATCTGCAGCCGGGAAACCTTCATCTGCAGCCGGGAAACCTTCATCTGCAGCCGGGAAACCTTCATCTGCAGCCGGGAAACCTTCATC
>NW_013953300.1:59705-62326 GCF_001266775.1 Austrofundulus limnaeus
ACATACAGTACCACAGTATGTACATACAGTACCACAGTATGCACATACAGTACCACAGTATGTACATACAGTACCACAGTGAGTCTCTAGCTGACTGTAGAGTCAGTGTCTGTGAGTTCAGGGATGTTTTCAGGGAAACACTGTTCCTTTGTGAACCTGTCTTCTTCCAGACGCTGTGAGGCGTGATGGGGAACCAGCTGGCGGGCATCGCCCCCTCTCAGATCCTGTCTGTGGACAGTTATTTCTCAGACATCCACGACCACGAGTACGATAAAAGCCTGGGCAGCACTCGATTCTTCAAGGTGGCCCGGGCCAAGCACCGGGAGGGCCTGGTGGTGGTCAAGGTCTTCGCCATCCAGGACCCGTCGCTGCCGCTGACGGCCTACAAGCAGGAGCTGGAGGAGCTGAAGATCCGTCTGCACTCCTGCCAGAACTGCCTGCCCTTCCAGAAGACCTCGCTGATGGAGAAAGCTGCCATCCTGTTCCGGCAGTACGTCCGGGACAACCTGTACGACCGCATCAGCACCCGACCCTTCCTCAACAGCGTGGAGAAGCGCTGGATCGCCTTCCAGATCCTCAACGCCGTGGACCAGGCGCACAAGGCCGGCGTGCGCCACGGGGACATCAAGACGGAGAACGTGATGGTGACCAGCTGGAACTGGGTCCTGCTCACCGACTTCGCCAGCTTCAAGCCCACCTACCTGCCGGAGGACAACCCCGCCGACTTCAACTACTTCTTCGACACGTCCCGGCGCCGCACCTGCTACATCGCCCCCGAGAGGTTTGTGGACGGGAGCATGTTCACCTCGGAGAGCGACCAGAACACGCCGCTGGTGGACCTGACCAACAACAACCAGAGGAGCAGAGGAGAGCTGCGGCAGGCCATGGACATCTTCTCTGCAGGTGTGCACGCACCTGGACAGGGACTGTGCAGGTGCTGAGCAGCGTCATCAGGTGTGTTTGTGTCTGCAGGCTGCGTGGTGGCAGAGCTGTTCATGGAGGGCGTGCCTCTCTTCGACCTGTCCCAGCTGCTGGCGTATCGGAAAGGTCACTTCCAGGTGGAGCAGGTCCTCCTGAAGATCGAGGACCGGAGCATCAGAGAGCTGGTAAGCTGCAGCTGCAGACCTGTGGACCTGTGGACCTGTGGACCTGTGGACCTGTGGACCTGCTCTCTGCAGACCCACTGATGCAGATTATTTTAACATCAGTCTAACAGATACGTGCAGCCGATACTGCCTTTACTTCCTCCATTAACACGATAAAAATAAGAATAAATGTTACTCCTGTCTCTGATGGTTAATGATGGAGTAAAGCTCAGGTGTTGAACCGTCTGCTGTCCTCAGGTGGCTCAGATGGTCCAGCGGGAGCCGGAGAGGCGTCTGACTGCAGAGGAGTACCTGAAGCAGCAGAGAGGGAAGGCCTTCCCTGACATCTTCTACACCTTCCTGCAGCCGTACATGGCTCAGTTCGCCAAGGAGACCTTCCAGTCTGCAGACGAGAGGGTGCTGGTCATCCGCAAAGACCTGGACAACATCCTGCACAACCTGCGAGGAGGTGAGGCAGGGGGGCGGGGCTTCTGACACCTGGAGGAGGCTCGTCCTTTAAGAATCTGTTTGCTGACGACTCGTCTCTCCTCAGGCTCCTCCTCCTCTTCATCTCAAGACGACGATGACGAAGGTGTGCTGAGCTGCAGGGAGGAGCAGGGCCTGGTGGTGCTGGTGTCCGTCATCACTTCCTGTCTGCAGACGCTGCACTCCTGCGACTCCAAGCTGGCGGCGTTGGAGCTCATCCTGCACCTGGCTCCACGGCTCAGCGTGGACATCCTGTTGGACCGCATCACGCCCTACCTGCTGCACTTCTGCAACGACCCCGTGCCCCGCGTGCGCGCTCAGGCTGTGCGCACTCTCACCAAGGTGCTGGCGCTGGTGAAGGAGGTGCCGAGGAACGACGTGAACATCTACCCTGAGTACATCCTGCCGGGCATCGCTCACCTGGCTCAGGACGACGCCACCATCGTCAGGCTGGCGTACGCAGGTCAGCAGCTTTAGGTAAAGCTGTTTGAAGCGGACCGGCTGCTGCTGCTCACCTGTCCTCTCTGTGCCCATGCTCAGAAAACATCGCCCACCTGGCGGAGAGCGCACTGCGCTTCCTGGAGCTGGTTCAGGAGAACAACGTGAACACGGAGCAGGACCTGAGTGCTGAGGATACAGAAGAAAACAACCACCCCAACGAGAACTACGACTCAGGTAAGAAGACCTCAGACATATTCACAGGAGCTGCAGGTTCAACCTGTTTCATCTTGTTGTTGTGCTGCAGAGCTGCAGGCGCTGCATGAGATGGTGCAGCAGAAGGTGGTGACTCTGCTCAGTGACTCTGAGAACATCGTCAAACAGTCCCTGATGGAGAACGGCATCACTCGTCTCTGCGTGTTCTTCGGCAGACAGAAAGCCAACGACGTCCTGCTCTCCCACATGATCACCTTCCTGAACGACAAGAACGACTGGCACCTGAGGGCCGCCTTCTTCGACAGCATCGTGGGTAAGAACAGGTGTGTGTGTGTGTGTGTCTGTGTGTGTGTGTGTGTGTGTGTGTGTGTCTGTGTGTGTGTGTGTGTGTGTGTC
>NW_013953300.1:66952-68240 GCF_001266775.1 Austrofundulus limnaeus
TCCTGTCCTCTGTCCTCTGTCCTCCTGTCCCCCTCTCCTCTGTCTCCTGTCCTCTGTCCTCCTGTCCTCTGTCCTCCTGTCCCCCTCTCCTCTGTCTCCTGTCCTCTGTCCTCCTGTCCTCTGTCCTCCTGTCCCCCTCTCCTCTGTCCTCTGTCCTCTGTCCTCCTGTCCTCTGTCCTCCTGTCCCCCTCTCCTCTGTCTCCTGTCCTTCTGTTTCCTGTCCTCTGTCCACCTGTCCTCCTGTCCCCCTCTCCTCTGTCTCCTGTCCTCCTGTCTCCTGTCCTCCTGTCTCCTGTCCTCTGTCCTCCTGTCCCCCTCTCCTCTGTCTCCTGTCCTCTGTCTCCTGTCCTCTGTCCTCTGTCCTCCTGTCCTCTGTCCTCCTGTCCTCCTGTCCTCTGTCCTCTGTCCTCCTGTCCCCCTCTCCTCTGTCTCCTGTCCCCCTCTCCTCTGTCCTCTGTCCTCTGTCCTCCCTGCAGCTCCGTTCCTGTGCCACCCCAACCTGTGGATCCGGTACGGGGCGGTGGGCTTCATCACGGTGGTGGCTCAGAACCTGAACGTGGCTGACATCTACTGCAAGCTGCTGCCCCACCTGAACCTGTTCATCACACAGCCCATCATCCAGGTGAGTCGTCCCCTTCATGGTCCTCATGTCTCCTGCCCCCGCCCGTCCTCAGCCCCTGTCCCCCCCTCAGATCGATAAGGAGCTGGTCCTGCTGAGCGTGCTGAAGGAGCCGGTGAGTCGCTCCATCTTCGACTACGCTCTGCGCTCCAGAGACATCAGCAGCCTCTTCAGACACCTGCTGCTGCGGCAGAAGAAGAGGGCCGGCTCCATCCCAGAGTGCCCCGCCCCCGACGACCCGGCCGTCGCTCAGCTCCTGAAGAAGCTGCTGTCTCAGGTCAGTGCTGGGCTCGGGGTCCTGCTGCTGGTCCGTGGACCCCCAGCTTCATGTCTCCTGTCTGCTGTGGTGTCAGGGCATGACGGAGGCCGAGGAGGACAAGCTGCTGGCCCTCAGAGACTTCATGCTCAAGTCCAACAAGGCCAAGGCCAACATGGGGGACCAGGGTCACCTGGGGGAGGGGGCACAGACCGGGGTCATCGACCTGGCCACGCTCGGCATCACGGGTCGACAGGTGGACCTGGTCAAACCCAAACCTGAGGCTGACGACAAGAGAGGTGGGCAGCAGGGGTCTCACACACACACACACACACACACACACACACACACACACACACACACACACACACACACACACACACACACACACACAGACACACAGACACACAGAC
>NW_013953300.1:69240-70434 GCF_001266775.1 Austrofundulus limnaeus
CACACACACACACACACACACACACACACACACACACACACACACACACACACACACACGTTTGTTTCTTAACCCTGTGGGGACCTTTCATTGACTTCCATTCATATTTTTTAGCCTCACATGCTAACCCTGACCGTATTCTGTAACATTAACCTGACAGGAACTGACCTGAGCCTAAAACTGACCTAAACCTTGGTCCTAAGCCTGACCCCACACCTGGAACATGACTTTGGACCCAGTCCTGAGAGCGGCGGTGCAGTGAGGTTCTGTCTGATCCTGTGGTTCTGTTTGTGCCTGCAGCCAGGAAACACACCAAGCAGGACTCCATGATGAACGAGGAGTGGAAGAGCATGTTTGGATCTCAGGAGCCGCCGCCCACCCAGCCTGCAGCGGTAAGGTTCTGACCCAGACCATCAGGCCTCCACCACCGTGCTGACAGCCAGAGTCTGATCCAGGTGTGTGTTTGGACTAAATCAGGGTGAAATGTGTTTCCAGGCTGCAGACGGGCCGGTGACTCAGATGAAGAAGACGTCTGTGGCTCCGGTGGCGCCTGCAGCGCAGTCTGTGGTGAGCGGCCCCGCCTACCAGCGACGCATCAACACGTGTAAGGCGGAGCTTCAGCAGCTGGTGCAGCAGAAGAGGGAGCAGTGCAGCGCCGAGCAAATCGCCAAGCAGATGATGGAGAGCGCCGAGTGGGAGAGCCGGCCCCCCCCTCCAGGTAACGTCCCACCGTAGTGACGCTCCGCCGCACACAGGACGCAGAGACTCACGTGGGTCTGTGTTTTCAGGGTGGCACCCCAAAGGTCTGCTGGTGGCCCACCTGCACGAACACAAAGCTGCCGTGAACCGGATCAGGGTCTCAGACGAACACTCCATCTTTGCCACGGCCTCCAACGACGGCTCCGTCAAAGTCTGGAACAGTCTGAAGATGGAGGGCAAGACCACGACCACGAGGCGAGTCCGTCTGAGGGTCTCGCTTTATGCCTGCTCCCTTTCTCACAGGCTGCTCAGTGTAGGGGGCGGGGCTTTGGACACAATGATCAGGTCGGGTCTGATGGGGGCAGTGCAGTCTGTTTGGGGCAGTACAGTCTGTTTGGGGGGCAGTACAGTCTGTTTGGGGGCAGTACAGTCTGTTTGGGGGCAGTACAGTCTTTTGGGGGGGCAGTACAGTCTGTTTGGGGGCAGTACAGTCTG
>NW_013953300.1:71434-77547 GCF_001266775.1 Austrofundulus limnaeus
GGGGGCAGTACAGTCTGTTTGGGGGCAGTACAGTCTGGGTGGGGGCAGTACAGTCTGTTTGGGGGCAGTACAGTCTGTTTGGGGGGCAGTACAGTCTTTTGGGGGGGCAGTACAGTCTTTTGGGGGGGCAGTGCAGTCTGTTTGGGGGGCAGTACAGTCTTTTTGGGGGCAGTACAGTCTTTTTGGGGGGCAGTACAGTCTTTTGGGGGGGCAGTGCAGTCTGTTTGGGGCAGTACAGTCTTTTTGGGGGGCAGTACAGTCTTTTGGGGGGGCAGTGCAGTCTGTTTGGGGCAGTACAGTCTGTTTGGGGGCAGTCCAGTCTGTTAGTGGTCTGGTTGGGTCTTTTGGACCAGAACCTGTTTAACGTGGTCTTCCTGCAGGTCCGTGGTGACATATTCTCGAGTCGGGGGTCATGTGAAGACCCTGACGTTTTGTCAGGGCTCACATTACCTGGCTGTGGCCTCAGATAACGGATCGGTCCAGCTGCTCGCAGTCGAAGCCAATAAACCTCCCAAGTCCCCCAAAGTCCAGCCGTTCCAGTCCAGGTACCAGAATCCCCCAGCTTCATGACTTTGTTGGGTTTAGGTCCTGAATTTGATTTGAATCAGGTGCTTTCAGGTGATCCAGTTCTCTGGTCTGGTTTCAGGTCTCTGGACCTGCAGGAGGACGGCTGCGTGGTGGACCTGCACCACTTTAACTCGGGGGCCCAGTCGGTTCTGGCGTACGCCACAGTGAACGGCTCGTTGGTGGGCTGGGACCTCCGCTCCAACTCCAACGCCTGGACGCTTCGCCATGACCTGCGTCTGGGACTCATCACGTCCTTCAGCGTGGACATGCACCAGTGCTGGCTCTGCTTAGGTCCACCAGGCCTCACACAAGTCTTAGTCCTTGATGTTGGCTCAGTAAGACCTGAACCTGTCCTCCTGTGTTCTGCAGGGACGAGCAACGGCACCATGGCCTGCTGGGACATGAGGTTCCAGCTGCCCATCTCCAACCACTGCCACCCGGCCCGGGCCAGGGTCCGCCGCCTGCTGATGCACCCCCTGTACCAGTCCTCAGTCATCGCAGGTGAGACACGTCCCCGGTGGACTCTAAGGGCTTTGACACCTGTCTTCAGAGCTGTCTTTGTGTCTCTGCAGCCGTCCAGGGGAACAACGAGGTGTCCATCTGGGACATGGAGACTGGGGACAGGAAGTTCACCCTGTGGGCCAGCTCGGCACCCCCACTGTCTGAGATGCAGGTGAGTCTGAGGACATGTTGGTCAGAGGACATGTTGGTCTGAGGACATGTTGGTCTGAGGACAGGTTGGTCAGGGGACAGGTTGGTCAGGGGACAGGTTGGTCAGGGGACAGGTTGGTCAGGGGACAGGTGGATCAGGGGACAGGTGGATCAGAGGACAGGTGGATCAGGGGACAGGTGGATCAGGGGACATGTGTCTGAGGACATGTTGGTCAGAGGACAGGTGGATCAGAGGACAGGTGGATCAGGGGACAGGTGGATCAGAGGACAGGTGGATCAGAGGACAGGTGGATCAGAGGACAGGTGGATCAGAGGACAGGTGGATCAGGGGACAGGTGGATCAGGGGACAGGTGGATCAGGGGACAGGTCTTCATGGACAGACATGTCCTCTCCTTGCAGCCGTCTCCTCACAGTGTCCATGGGATCTACTGCAGTCCTGCTGATGGGAACCCTCTGCTGTTGACGGCTGGATCTGACATGAGGATCAGGTCAGACCTGCAGGATCTGGACTCTGAGGACCCTCAGGACCCTCAGACCAGTGTAATCCATGATGTGGTTCTGTTCAGGTTCTGGGACCTGGCCTATCCTGAGAGGTCTTACATCGTGGCAGGAGGAGCACATGACTCGCTGCACTGTCCATCTGTCCTCTACAGCCGCAAGATCATCGAGGGGACCGAGGTGGTCCAGGTAAATACACACACCAGGACCAGGACCAGAACCAGGACCAGCAGCCTCACCTGTGTCCTCTCCACAGGAGATCCACAGCAAACAGAAGAGCGGAGCTCCAGAGGACTCTCCTCGCCGCGGCCTGGAGGCGCTGCCTGTCGGCCATCATGACATCATCACTGACATCGCCACCTTCCAGACCACGCAGGGCTTCATCGTCACCTCGTCKCGAGACGGCATCGTCAAGGTGTGGAAGTGAACACCTGATGACATCATCCTCCTGTCTCTGAAGTGTTAGGACTCGTTCAGAACTGGACTGATGGACAGGTGATTGGACAGAGCACCTGTCAGTCACTGTGATGAAGCAGCCTCAACCAATCAGAGCAAAGCAGCTGCTTGTCTGACCCGCCTCTCTTCCTGTAGTGTAGCAGGAAGAGGAGGCTGCTATCTGCTGAAACTTTCAATCTAATAAATATCTTCAACCTCACCTGATGCTTCCTGTTTGTTTGTTTGTTTGTTTGTTTGTTTGTTTGTTTGTCAACATTTCTACTGAAATAAAACAAGTCAGTGGTTTACAGAATATCTTTATTATCTGCTGCGATTCTGTCAAACATTAAATTCTTCATATTCATCGGCAGAGAAACATAGCACCACATCTGAGGATGACATAAACCCAACGTGTTGAAAAGCTTTGAGTACAACAGGAAGTGGAACCCCTGACAACAGGAAGTGGAACCCTGACAACAGGAAGTGCTGGGGTTCTACAGAGAGGAGGTCCTGAAGCTCTACAGTTTCCTCTGAGTCACAGATTTGTCCATGCTTTGATTCGACACTGAAGGTTTTAATAACAGCAGAGCAGAAATGTAACATCTGTCCTGAAAATGTCAGGTTTTGTTCTGAGTGGCGCCACCTACTGGTGACTTTATGAACCTAAAGTTTTGTTGTTTTAAGAAATCAAAGCAGAACCTGAAGTTCAACTTTTGAATCAGATCAATCTAATGGTCACATGATGCAGTCAGATCTACAGATTAAAGTTTATACAGAACCAGAACACGAGCCGGGTCAGGCTGGTGGACCAGCTGTTTATTTCAGGGTTCTGTTGGATCCAGATAGAAACCAGGATCAGAACCATGAACTGGACTCTTTCTGACCCAACAGAACCTTTAGTTTTTCTGCAGAGATGAAGGAACAAACTGAAGCTTGATGAGACTCAGAGGAAACGTCTTCAGGACCTGACGTGTTGAAGACGACTCCTGGTCCAGTCCAGACTGGTGTTAGTCCTGACCGCAGAGACCCTCCTCCTCCTCTTCATCGACTCTTCGTCACACACGCTTCCTCACACTCTTCACGCCTCTCGAAGCGGTTCTTGTTGCCGCCGCAGCCTCCGTACCAGAAGCGCTCGCACCTCATCTGGACCGTGTTGAAGAACCACATCATGGAGTACTCCTGGCAGCTGCCGGGGTCCTGGCCCAGGACACAGGCGTCTGCGTGGGGACACGAGACAAACGGAGACACGTTCACCACGGACACGTCCAACAGAGTTCATCCTGAGATCAGCTGAAACTAAACCAGAGACGTGTCTACCTTCAGAGGACGAGTCCGTCTGCTGGATCAGCCCAGGACCTGTGGGAGACCAGAGTCCAGGACCATCAGACACAAGTCACCTTTCAAGACCATCTGGAAACTCAAGACCTGACAGGAGTGTACACGAGAAGGACAGAGTGCACGAGAAGGACAGAGTGCACGTGAAGGACAGAGTGCACGAGAAGGACAGAGTGCACGTGAAGGACAGAGTGCACGTGAAGGACAGAGTGCACGTGAAGGACAGAGTGCACGAGAGCAACAAGCTGAGCATCATGCAGGCAGGAAACAGGAAAGACTCAGGTCAGAGGTCAGGGATCAGGGGTCAGGTGGATCAGGGGTCAGGTGGGTCAGAGGTCAGGGATCAGGGGTCAGGTGGATCAGGGGTCAGGTGGGTCAGAGGTCAGGGGTCAGGTGGGTCAGAGGTCAGGGGTCAAGTGGATCAGGGGTCAGGTGGATCAGAGGTCAAGTGGATCAGGGGTCAGGTGGATCAGGGGTCAGGTGGATCAGGGGTCAGGGGTCAGGTGGATCAGGGGTCAGGTGGGTCAGAGGTCAGGGATCAGGGGTCAGGTGGGTCAGTGGTCAGGTGGATCAGTGGTCAGGTGGGTCAGAGGTCAGGGGTCAGGTGGATCAGGGGTAAGGGATCAGGGGTCAGGTGGATCAGGGGTCAGGGATCAGGTGGATCAGGGGTCAGGTGGGTCAGGGGTGAGGGATCAGGGGTCAGGTGGATCAGGGGTCAGGTGGATCAGGGATCAGGGATCAGGGGTCAGGTGGATCAGGGGTCAGGTGGATCAGGGGTCAGGTGGATCAGGGGTCAGGTGGATCAGGGATCAGGGGTCAGGTGGATCAGGGATCAGGTGGATCAGGGATCAGGGGTCAGGTGGATCAGGGATCAGGGGTCAGGTGGATCAGGGGTCAGGTGGATCAGGGATCAGGGGTCAGGTGGATCAGGGATCAGGGGTAAGGGATCAGGGGTCAGTAGGAGCTCAGTCTGGACGTCCTCCTGCTGTCACATGTGTGGAAACACTCGTGCTCGGTGGTAAAGCGGTTAGCGTTGCTGTTGCAGCCACTGAACTAGAAGTTAGAGCATGCAGCTGTTCTCGGGTCAAAGAACCACATCTGGACAGAGTCCGTACACCCAGAACCAGAATCAGCCTCCAACTGACACCGGGCTACAAGCAGAACACAGAGTCCTGAGCTGCAGCTGTGCTCAGACCCAACAGAACCAGCAGGACCAGCAGAAGCTGAAGCAGGGAACCTGTCAGCAGTCAGAGACCAGATCTCTGTGGGTCTGGTAGGACCAGGTTCAGGAGGGGGGTATCATTACCAGGTCTCCGGCTGTCTCCAGTGATGAGGGTCTCTGTGAGGTCCACCTGGGTCTGCCCTCCTGTCTGCTCCTGAAAGGTCTGCCCCTCATAATCTCTGAAGACACAAACCCACATGTGGGTCCATCATCAGGGTCCAAAGTTAAAGACTAGTCCTGTCCAGAACCTGGACCATCCCTCAGACCTGTTGATTTAAAGATTCTGAAAATATCCTTTCTGTTGGACTTACCCTGTGACAAAGCTTTGTCCTGGATCCAGTACTGGTCCCTGTCCTGGATCCAGTACTGGTCCCTGTCCTGGATCCAGTACTGGTCCCTGTCCTGGATCCAGTACTGGTCCCTGGTCTTCCAGCTGATCACAGGTTCGTTTCAGAGAAGGGTGAGGGTACTTGTTCATTCCCTCTGAAATAATAAAAAAGCACATTGTGTTTGTTTGTTTGTTTGTTTGTTTGTTTGTTTGTTTGTTTGTTTGTTTGTTTGTTTGTAACTCAAAGATGTAAAGAAGAGACAAACTGAGATGAGAAAAGTTCTATAATGTCATCTCAGAACCTGAACCAGGTTCTGACACTTGAGCTCTTCCCTTCGTCTGCTTCTTACACATTTCTGAAGAAAAGTTGATGAAAAACTGCAGTAAAGTCTTTAAATCAGAGACCAGAACCAGAACCAGAACCAGAACCAGGTTTAGTACATCTGGTACAGCAGCTCCTTTGAGTTGGTGGTTCTGATCCACCAGCAGGTGGCAGTACTGCACTGTGGAGTTATAACTGATCTCCAACACCAGAAGAAGGTTTTGGTCAGAACCACTCCTGATCGTTAACGATCATTTTTATGGAAAAAAAAAAAAAAAGGTTCAAAAATCTGAATTACTTATTGATACAGAATAAATCTGTAATTAAAGATATGGTATTTAAAATGTGTATCATTTATTAGTGCTGGTTCTGCTTCTGGTACATGGTATCTGTGTATCTCCAGTTTAAAGAAAATACTGGAGCTTTTTATTTTGACTGAAAGTTTTTTCTTTACGATCCTAAGGTCACCAAAAAGGATCCCCTCAACACCTCGGCTGCTCCTAGAAATTCTGTCCAGAAAAGTTATGAACAGAGTCTGTGACAAAGGACAACCTTGGTGGAGTCCAACTCTCACCGGAAACAAGTCTGACTTGCTACGGGCGTTGTGGACCAAGCTCTGGCACCGGTCCTACAGGGACCTAACAGCCTGTATCAATGGGTCTGGTACCCCATACTCCTGGAGTACCCCCCACAGGAGTCCCACAGGGACACGGTCAAACACCTTCTCCAAGTC
>NW_013953300.1:77605-79106 GCF_001266775.1 Austrofundulus limnaeus
GGAGAGAGGGAGGTCTGGGTCTCTGCTGAGGCTGCTGCCCCCGAGACCTGACCCTGGATAAGAGGAAGAAAACTGACGGACGATTTTTTCTTTAACGATTTCAATTCATCAAAATATAAAAGAAACTAAACTTCCTGTTAAGCTCTTATTTTGAAAGTCTGACGTTTAAATGTAAATTAGCAGGAAACATTCAGGTGGGTCAGATGTCCTATAGGTCTCAGCTGGACCAGYTGGATCAGATATCCCAGCAGGATCTGTCTCTGAGTTCTGTCCACCTCCAGCAGCTGCAGCAGATGTTCTGACCCACCTGAGGTTTTCTGGTGTGGGGGTCCGGTTCTTACTGTTCAGGGCGGACAGGAAGATCCTGAAGAAGCGCTGCACATAGTCCTGATCGTCGGACTTCAGCCGTCTGACGTGGACCAGGTGCTGCTGGACCGGCAGACTGGCCAGCTCCTCCACCTGCGTCCGGTTGTAGCGATGTCCGACCGTCACCACAAACAGAACCGTGCCGTCACACCTGGCCTTCTGGGACATGTAGCGCAGCCTGACCCGGTCCGTGTAGGCGGTCTCAGTACCCACCACGGTGAACACGACCCTCCTCCTGCGGGACTGGGACACCTTGTTCAGAACCTCCTGCAGGGTGTAGTTAAGGGTCTGTCCCAGCGCAGAGTAGCCTCCCCGCTGCTGCATGTTCCGGACCAGGTAGTCCTTTATCTGGGTCCGGTCCCGGTAGGTCTGCAGGTCGAACTCCAGCTTGTTCTGTTGGACCACGGCCACTCGGGCCTCGGTTCCGGCCTGGCGGGGCTGAGAACTCACAGCCAGCTGCTCCACCACAGAACCCAGCAGCTGCTGAGCGCCAATAAACTCATCTGCCTGCATCTCCCTGGATCCGTCCAGAACCATGACCAGGTCCATGTCTATTTTCTGAGGCGGCACTGGGTCCTGGATGAAGGAGCAGTCCTCGGAGCGCCGGCACGGGTCTGTGGAAGGTCCACAGAAACAACAGAGGGTTTTAGGATGTGATCGTTAACCCTAAAGAACTCCAGACCCGGTTCTTGTGTCTGGTTTCTTTACAGTGTTCCAGACCTTTATTTTGGTACCGTGGTTCTGGATCAACAGATCAACAAAGGGAACAAGAACCGGATCAGGACTTCAGATTAAAACCAGTTTCTTACCGTAGCAGACAGCACAGTTCTTGACCTTCCTCAATTCTGCTGCCAGGTCCCTGGGCCGGGTCAGAACCGTGAAGATGGACCTACCAGAGTCATCGAGCTGCGAGGACATAGCAGCAAGAAGAACTCTGAGGTCCAGAACTTACAAAGACCCCAGATCAGGTTTTACTGTCACCACACAGTGTCTTTGGACATGTCCACGTGTCCACGTTTATACTGTATGTCCACATTTAACATGTCCACGTTTATACAGTATGTCCACATTTAACATGTCCACGTTTATACAGTATGTCCACATTTAACATGTCCACGTTTATACAGTATGTCCA
>NW_013953300.1:79116-81428 GCF_001266775.1 Austrofundulus limnaeus
CCACTTTTCAACATGTCCATGTTTATACTGTATGTCCACATTTAACATGTCCACATTTATACAGTATGTCCACTTTTCAACATGTCCATGTTTATACTGTATGTCCACATTTAACATGTCCACATTTATACAGTATGTCCACTTTTCAACATGTCCATGTTTATACTGTATGTCCACATTTCATCATGTCCACATGTATGTCCACATTCCAACATGTCCACATGTTTGTCCAGATGCTTATACTGTATGTCCACATTTAACATGTCCATATTTATACTGTATGTCCACTTTTCAACATGTCCATGTTTATACTGTATGTCCACATTTCATCATGTCCACATGTATGTCCACATTCCAACATGTCCACATGTTTGTCCAGATGCTTATACTGTATGTCCACATTAACATGCCCATATGCTCACTTGCCTCACATGTCAACCTGTCCACTTGTCTTACATGTCTATAAGTTTATTTGAGTCACACATTGACATGTCTCATGTCCACATGCCTACTTGTCTCAAATGTCCACATGTCTTCAATGTTAAAATATCTTAAATTTGATACATTTTGACTAATTTAAACAACAAAACATAAAAAGGTTTCAGTTTAACATTAAAAATGTAAGAGAAGCAGGACCCAGACTGGCAGTTGGAGATTTGGACCTACCTCCAGAGCCTTGCGGATGTTGTTGGCTTGTCTCAGAGAGATGACTGCAGGGATGATGTTCTGGGCCCGGTACTCCATGACAGCGGTCACGATGTCATCAGCGTCTTCAGAAGCTCCACTAGAGAAGAAAACGGCCACCTTCCTCATCATGGTCCCTGCTCGCACCCGTTTGAAGACGTTCTGACCCACGAAGCGCATGGCCGAGCCCAGGTGCCTCTTGTTGGATGTCCTCTCCGGGGCGATATTCTTGATGGCATCCACCAGCTGGGACTTGCGGCGATAGTCCTGGAAGCGGATCAGGTGCTTGGTGTGGGAGCTGAACCCGACCACAGCGACCCGAGCGCCTGTCGGACAGTTGCTCTCTGCCACACTGATGTCCTCCAGCAGAGCGAGAAGGGCGGACCGTTGCCTCTCAAAGGCCACTGGGGTCACATCGTTAGACATGTCCAGACCGAAGACCAGCTCTGTGGGGTAGGCTGGGCACTCTGAGCGACCTGAACCCAGAAAAAAACAAACCTGTCTTCAGCAGAACATAAAACAAAAGTTCTGATCCAGAAAACTAAAGAAGTTTGATTTTCGTGAAATCTGTCCAAGCTTGGGTTTGTCTTCATGAGTGGAGACTGTGGAGAGAAACAACTCCCTTTTAACAGGAAGTTACCCCCAGCAGAACCAGAACCAGGCTCAGGGTGGACAGCTATCTGTCTAGACTTGCTGAGGGGTCAGAGAGGACAGGAAGGAGACACAGACAGACAGGAAGTGGTCCAGGTGTTGATAACAACCAGCAGGGTCTCAGAACCTGAAGAGGATCTGGTGCCGCTGGGTCTCAGCGGGTCGCTGACCTCACCTGCAGAACAAGCTGTGAGGAGAGAAAAAGCTGGATTTAGAGACCGCCAGGTTTTTCCTCCTGGTGTTCTGAGGAGCGTGTGGACAACCTACCACAGTTGTCTCTGATGTAGGAGACCAGCTGACACTCCTGAAACACAGAACAGCACAGGTGAAACATCTGCAGCCTGACGGCTCACAACTTCTCTTAGGTGGACTTACCGTCATGCCCTGTTCTCCAGGACGTCCTGGAGGACCCTGAGAAGAAGAAAACAGAGTCCTCATCATGTTTTTTTTGACTCACATGTTTCTGAACGTTTACCTCAGGATAACAAAAACGAGCAGGTTTTATAGACATGCACACAGACCCGGTCCAGTACTCACCCTGTGACCTGGATATCCTGGATCTCCAGGGAGTCCAGATCCTCCCTTCAGTCCTGAGTTACCCTGCATTCACCCAAATCATTAAAACACAACAAATACCCCCTACAACCATCCTGAGGGGTCTCTGGACCTGCACTCACCGCTCGACCCCGGTTCCCTTTACGTCCTGGTTGTCCTGGGGGTCCCAGCAAACCGTCTTCCCCCTGCAGAGGAAAACCCCATATGTTAAGATTTACAAAGTTGAGTTTATAAATAAAAATTTTCACAGAGCAGCAGCAGCACTCCCAATAATGAGTCACGTTACTGTAAACAGGTTCTGAAACATAAACTCTTTAAATCACGTCTGACTGAGGAGCTGCTGCTGCAAACATCCTGATATCAAGACCACTCACACACACACACACACACACACACACACACACACACACACACACACACAC
>NW_013953300.1:82428-87137 GCF_001266775.1 Austrofundulus limnaeus
CACACACACACACACACACACACACACACACACACACACACACACACACACACACAAAGAAAATCAAGTTTGTACTTGGATCCAGGACACTGAATTGACTTCCAGTCATTTCTGACCCTGACCCACCATATTAGGACCGGTCTTTGGTCCTGACAAGGTGTGTTTATCAGAAACAGTCCTAAAAAGGAAGCAGAGCCCTGGAACATAAACACATCTGTACATTTGTGTTGTATATGTTTCTACTCTGTTGCCAGCTGAACTTCTCGTCGGTCTCTCTGACCTTTAACATCCTGATCACTGCGACCTTTGGACCTAAATGTTCCAAACAGAATCAGAACCAGTTGGTAGTAAAACTGATTCTTTAGAACTCCTCTCGTTCTGGATCAGTTTGGGTAGGGACGTTGATAAATGCGCTGCCTGATCCCGGCAGTGCGTGGGTCATGTTTTTATGATTTTATTTCGCTCATTTTCATGCTTATCCTTAGCTTAGCATTTTGAAATCTATCTTAAGGTTTTATCTAGTTTGTTTTCTGCTTTGGTTTGAAATATCTCTGCCAAACTGTGACGCGCACTATGTCTACGGAGCTATGCACTTTTTGTGTTATAATGGAAGTCAATGGAGCACTTACTTCCCTATTCTCAGCTTTTAAAGATCTCTAAATCCTTAATGGGTGGTCCGATAAAAAAAATAGATAGTTTTGGAATCTACTGTATACACAGAGCCTTACGAGTACAAAAAGGGAAAACAGCTCTAAAATAAGTTTGAAAATTTTATCAAAGTTTGGGTGAGCGGCTGTGTCTTTGAGTGAAAACATTAAAGTTCTGATTCTGGATCAGGACATTTGCATGGCACCAGTCAGCAGAAATGAGCGGACTCACCATCAGACCCGGGTATCCAGGGAAACCAGGATCTCCCTGTGCAGAGACAAACATGGTGAATATAAACCAAGACATTCTGACTCGGTTCTGAAGAATGTCTGAGGGGACAGTACCTTTGCACCCCTGGGTCCAGCTGGTCCAAAACCGTCTCTGCCGTCCTGACCCTGAAACACAGCTCAGTCACTGACATGAACCCAGAACCAGAATCTGCTGACCCACCAAAACCCAACAGTTTCGTACAGGTGTTCCTCTGGCCCCCGGTGGTCCTGAAGTACCCAGGTCACCCGGATCTCCAGGTTGGCCCTGAAACAAGAACCACAATTTAGTTCTGAAGTAATCAAACAATCCAACCAACCAACCAACCTACAATAACTAACAATCCAACAACCAACCAACCAATCAATTAACAAACCAATCCAACAACCATCAAGTTCAAAAATCTTGTTTTAATATTAATAATAAAACATTATTTTTGTTTAGACACTTCCTGTTTATAAACCCAATGTTTTCTGACTTCCTGTTTATAAACACATTGTCTTCTGTTTCAACATGATGTCACACCTTCTGTCCAGTTGCTCCACGGCGTCCATCTTGTCCCCGTTCTCCGAATGGTCCTGGTGCTCCCTGCAGAAAACCACAGAGAACAAAGTCAGAGGAGCTCTCAGATTTCTGACGTCCCTAAATGCAACAGTAACTAAAAGCACTCAGAGAATGCAGACCTCTGTTGGGACCCTGGTAGGGTTTATTCAGGTCAGGTTAGGATGCTGATTGGCTTTCACAGTATGACATCATCACAAAAAGACACTCTTCTCTGCTTATTCCAGATCACAACAAGCTGCAGCCTTAAGACATGTTGTCTTTGTGACAAACATTAACCCTTTACCCAACATTACCCTTTACCCAACATTACTCTTTACCCAATTTTGATTTTTACTCACCATTCCTCTTTATTCAACATTAACTCTTTACCCGACATTTACCCAACATTACCCTTTACCCAGCAGTACCCTTTACTCAACATTACTTACTACTAAACATTACCACTTACTCAAAATTAACTCTTTACCCAACATTACCCCTTTACCTATCATTACCTTTTACCCAGCAATACCCCTTTGTCCAGTATTACCCCTTTGTCCAGCAGTACCTTTTACCCAACATTACCCCTTTACCCCACGTTAACCATTTAACCAGCATTACCCTTTACCCAGCACCAACCCTTTACCCAACATTACCCTTTACTCAACATCAACCCTTTACCCAACATTAACCCTGTACCCAACATTAACCCTTTACCTAACGTTACCCTTTACGCAGCATTAGCCCTTTACCCAACATTACCCTTTACCCAACATTAACCCTTTACCCAACATTAACCCTTTACCCTATTTTACCCTTTACCCAACATTAGCCTTTTACCTAACATTAACCCTTTACCCTAATTTACCCTTTACCCAACATTACTCTTTACCCAACATTAACCCTTTACCCAACATTAACCCTTTACCCTATTTTACCCTTTACCCAACATTAGCCTTTTACCTAACATTACCCTTTACCTAACATTACTCTTTCCCCAAAAATACCCTTTACCCAACATCAACCCTTTACCTAACATTACCCTTTACCCAACATTACCCTTTACCTAACATTGCTCTTTACCCAACTTTACCCTTTACCCAACATTAACCCTTTACCTAACATAACACTTTACCCAACATAACCCTTTATGCAGTATTAACCCTTTACCCAACATTACCCTTTACCCAACATTACCCTTTACCCAACATTACCCTTTACCCAACATTACCCTTTACCCAACATTACCCTTTACCCAACATTAATCCTTTACCTAACATAACCCTTTACCTAACATAACCCTTTACCCAACATTAATCCTTTACCTAACAGTAATCCTTTACCTAACATTACACTTTACCCAACATTACCCTTTATGCAGCATTAACCCTTTACCTAACATTACCCAACATTAACCCTTTACCCAGCATTAACCCTTTACCCAACATTAGCCCTTTACCCAGCATTAACCCTTTACCCAACATTAGCCCTTTACCCAGCATTAACCCTTTACCCAACATTAGCCCTTTACCCAGAATTAACCCTTTACCCCGTTTGTTTGAACCCTCCAGATGTGAGTCCAGTTGTTGATCCTGAAGCTGCAGTGGTTCTGATGTAAAACCTCTGTCAGTCGATGAACTGGACTTTACCTGGACCCTTCACCTCCTCAGAGGCCCCAGACAGAACCAAGTTTTAGATTAAACATGAGATTGATTGAAAACTTATCTTTTCCCTTATTTTATATTTATTCAAGTTGGTTCTGAAACTAGAAAAGCTGGATCAGAAGCAGGTCCAGGTCATATGGCCTGTGTTTGATCCAACTGATGGACCAGAACAGACTGATGTGATCCTCCCATACAGGAACCAAAGAATCTGGGTCAGGTTCAGACCAGCTGGTTCTGATTCATGTCAGCAGCAGATATGTGATGGTGAGGACTAGTTCCTGAAAAATATTTGGTTTCTCCAAAACTCAAAGTCCAACTGAGCTTCTGATGTTCACATCTGCATGAATCAGAACCCACTGATGAGTCTGGAACATCCTTGGTAACACCTTGGAAACAAACTGTGTGAAAATAATAAAAAATAAATTTTTACTGCTTTTCCCCAAACATCACTCAGGATCTTAGTTCTGGTCCTGATGAAGGACTTTGAGGACTAGACTTTTGGTATTTCATAAAGAATGATGAAGCCTCCCAAAGCACCAAGGAGTGGCTCAAACCCAGAACAAGAACCAGAATCAGAACCAGAACCACTGCATAGTTTCAGATGACGCCTCATTCATTACAAACTGTTTGTGAATCAAATCTGAGCAGAAACCAGATGTTTGTCAGAGTCTGTGAGATCTGTGACACCATTTAGTAAACATGAAACCACAGAATCCTCATCCTGCAATCATTAAAGCTCCTCAACACGGCGACACAGAGACCACTGACAGTCTGCTGCAGAGCAGAACTGAAAACTGACACAGGATCAGGTCTGGGTTTAAAACACAGATCTGTAAAGGTAGAGTTAGAAATTTAAAAAATGTTTCAGCTCGTAAAAAAAGAGCAGAGCTCTCAGGTCTCAGTGCTGAGGCCGGGGGTGTTAAGGTCTGCTGGGGGTGAGGACAGTTAGGGGGACAGAGACAGGTTGATGTGTCAGCACAGGTCTTCTAAAGACCCTAAAAGACCCACACATGTGTCCACATGTGTCCACATGTCCCCCACGTCTCCACATGTCCCCCACACCTCCACATGTCCCCACGTCCCCACATGTTCCCACACTGCCCCCAGTGGTCAGCTGTAGATTACAGTAGCATCTGAATCCTCATTTCTTTACAAAATAAAACTTCTACATAAAGAATTTTATGGCAACAAGATGAAAAAAGATCAAAGAACTGAAAACAACAAGAATAAAATGATAAAAATAAAGTTTAGATTATTTATAATGAAAACGAGGATTAAAACCTTTCTGTATAAAAACAAAGGAACTGACCTGACGACCAGGAAGACCCCGCATCCCTGGTGGTCCTGGTGGACCTGGAACCCCTCTGGGACCCTGCAGGGACACATGGGCAGCTTTAAAGTACGAGTCGATAACACCTGAGCCTCAAACATAAACTTTATTTAAACTAAAATAAACCTGAGCGTTTATACACACTGGTTCTGACAACAGAACCGGGTCTGCTCCAGAACCATTCAAAACAATATACACATACTGTATATACATATACATATACTGTACACACACACACACACACACACACACACACC
>NW_013953300.1:88137-89589 GCF_001266775.1 Austrofundulus limnaeus
CACACACACACACACACACACACACACACACACACACACACACACACACAGAAGTCCTGTTTGAACCCTGGTGCTGTAGGTCCTGAAGACTCACCTGAGGTCCAGAAGCACCTTGAAGACCTGGCTGTCCATCAGAACCTTTTGGTCCGTTTAGGCCCTGCAGAACCACAAACAGTTAACAATATAACAGAGTTCCTGGTTCTGCTGACATCAGCTGTGTGCTGCTTTGCTTCCTGACCTTCCCACCAGGAGGACCACGTCTCCCATCCGGACCCTGAACAGAAGACACACATTAGATCAGCAGAAGAAGAAACTAACTCCATGAGGACAAGAAGGGTCCAGTCTCAGTGCTCAGAGCCCCCCCACACCAGTCCAAGTGCACACAGTGTTGGTGTGCACAGGTTACAGGTGTGTAAAACAGTAGAGAACTGGGACAGTACAGATTACATCATCGACCTGTGCCTCTGCATCGGGACTGTGACATCCAACATGGTTTTTTTATTGAATCAATCAATAAATGAACAAAGACAAAAATAAACCTACATATGTTAACGACCATTTCACATTTACATATCTTTTAATGATCTATCTAATTATCTATTCTAATTATCTATTCTATATAATTCCTCCTTAACGTCAAATTATGAAAAGTTTAAGAGATCACCATGAATATTAACTAAGTAAACCAACTGACTTAGAAATCTTTAGTAAAAGTAAATCAAGCAACAACAAAAGAAAAAAAAAAACAACACAACAATAAATATCAAAACCAAGGGAAAATAAATAAAAATAAAACAATAATACTGAAATAAAAATGGGTTTAAATCAGATTAAATTCATCTTCAATGCTTTATCAATTGGAAGAGATTTTGTGAAACGTTTGTGAATATAAAATTTAGCCAACGATGTGATATTATTTGTTAAATATTCATATTTTAATTGATATTCCATATTTAATATCTTTCCAGGAAAAGGGACGTATTTGCAGAGACTTGGTGATGAACCAGTTGTGTTCTTCTTTCCAAAATCTGTGAAATCTCACGTTAAAAAAACAAATGTTCAGTTTGTTCCACTGATGATTTACAGAACTGTCATGTCTCCGTTTCAAATTAGAATATGTTTAATTGAATTCTTGTGAAAGGTATTTTTCATTTAAAATTTTAAAGTGAACTTCTTCAACTTTAGGAAGGATTGGAAAATTAAAAATATTAGTTCTAACTGATCAAATTTCTTGTTTGTTGAAATGTTTTAAATAAAATGTTCTTAGAGGATCCAGGATGTGTTTCGTTAATTAATTATTTTTCTCAAAATGAGGTTATTACATTTTTGTCTACAGAGGTGAAGTTATTGATAATTATTTTATGCAATCACCGGATTAGAGTTGAATCTAAATTATTTCTGATTATATTAATCACATTTCTGTAATCCTCAGTGGTACAAACTATTTTATAT
>NW_013953300.1:90163-90579 GCF_001266775.1 Austrofundulus limnaeus
ATAATAAATTCCTCATATTTTAATAAAATGAATAATGGCTCAAATTAGTTTTTCCATGATCCAAGCTTCCATGAACATTGATTTTCTTCTTCTGCGGTCTGATTTTAATCCAGACGTCACATGCACCAATGAATTGTGGGTAACACACTTCACCGAAGTCCGTAAAAATGCAGACTTCGTGGAAGGGCGGAAATAGTACCCAAAATGGGCGGGGCTAAGGGCAGATGTGGAGAATGTGGGTCACACTACACTGAAACCCTTCATCATGAACGTGCGTTTGAAGGAGGGTGGGAGTGGCTCTGGACAGGGCACAGCTCGTTTAAATCTTAACACTGAAACACAGTTCCTCCTTTTGTTTCAACTGAAATCTAATAAAAAATCTAATCAAATCAAATAAAACTCAAACAAAATAAAAA
>NW_013953300.1:91579-93167 GCF_001266775.1 Austrofundulus limnaeus
GAAACTTGTTTTATTTCCTTTAATAATGAAACTTGTTTTATTTCCTTTAATAATGAAACTTGTTTTATTTCCTTTAATAATGAAACTTGTTTTATTAAATTACAGTTTAGAGAGAAATGTTTGACAGATTCTGATCCAGAAGCTTCAGTCTTTATTTCAGTCTGACTTCCTGCTGTCATTTGGACCTCAGTGGTTCTGATACGTCTCTCACCGGCAGTCCTGGGTTTCCAGGTTCTCCTCGAGGTCCTGGTGTGGTGTTATCGGACCCTGGTTCTCCCTGGAACACAGAACAAACACAGATGAAGATGTTTCCTCACAGTGAAGCACGGCGGCGGCAGCATCATGCTGCTGAAAATATTCTCTTTAACAGTTTTCACTTGTTGAAATGACTTTTGTCTTCAGAAAGGCAGGTGACCCTGTAGCTTCCTGTCTGTCAGCAAAATATCTCCAGTGAGTGTGAGGCTTTAAACAAGTTTAAACTTTAAAATTCTGCCTCACTTTCAGAACCTAACCATCTGCTCTCTGATTGGACGGTCTCATCTCAGGTTAGTTTGTGGTTGTCCAATCAGCTGGAGGAATAAAGGTCACTCAGCCAGGTAATCTGCAACTTACCGGATCTCCTCTCAGTCCTCGCTGTCCTCTCAGACCTGGCTCTCCTCTGATGCCTGGGATACCCTGAGGACGACAGGTAGAGCTGTCAATCAAACAGCTGGAGGTCAGAGGTCAGAGGTCAGGACCTCCAGAGGCTGAGGGGACGTGCTGACCTGTTCAAGTTCTATTGTTCTGAATTCATCAGGAACCAAACGAACAACTACAGCCAACATAGAACCCTAATGGTTCTGTAACATAGAACCCAACTGTTCTGTAACATAGAACCCAACGGTTCTGTACCTTAGAACCCAACAGTTCTGTAACATAGAACCCAATGGCTCTGTAACATAGAACCCAACTGTTCTGTGACATAGAACCCAACTGTTCTGTAACATAGAACCCAACAGTTCTGTAACATAGAACCCAACAGTTCTGTAACATAGAACCCAATGGTTCTGTACATTAGAAACCAACAGTTCTGTAACATAGAACCCAATGGCTCTGTAACATAGAACCCAACAGTTCTGTAACATAGAACCCAATGGTTCTGTAACATAGAACCCAACGGTTCTGTAACACAGAACCCAACAGTTCTGTAATATAAAACCCAATGGTTCTGTAACATAGAACCCAACGGTTCTGTAACACAGAACCCAACAGTTCTGTAATATAAAACCCAATGGTTCTGTAACATAGAACCCAACAGCTCTGTAACATAGAACCCAACGGTTCTGTAACATAGAACCCAACGGTTCTGTACTTTAGAACCCAACAATTCTGTAACATAGGACCCAAGGGTTCTGTAACATAGAACCCAACGGTTCTGTAACACAGAACCCAACAGTTCTGTAATATAAAACCCAATGGTACTGTAACATAGAACCCAACAGTTCTGTAATATAAAACCCAATGGTTCTGTAACATAGAACCCAACAGCTCTGTAACATAGAACCCAACGGTTCTGTAACATAGAACCCAACAGCTCTGTAACATAGAA
>NW_013953300.1:94167-95477 GCF_001266775.1 Austrofundulus limnaeus
GCTATCACCATATATATGTATTAGCTCAGCGCTACATGTTCTCCACTCGTCACTGAGGTCCTGACCAACAACACTGAGGAAGACCACCTGACCAACAACACTGAGGAAGACCACCTGACCAACACTGATGAAAACCTGACCAACAACACTGAGGAAGACCACCTGACCAACACTGATGAAGAACACCTGACCAACACTGATGAACACCTGACCAACAACACTGAGGAAGACCACTTGACCAACAACACTGAGGAAGACCACCTGACCAACAACACTGAGGAAGACCACATGACCAACAACACTGATGAAGACCACTTGACCAACAACACTGAGGAAGACCACCTGACCAACAACACTGAGGAAGACCACATGACCAACAACACTGAGGAAGACCACTTGACCAACACTGATGAAGACCACTTGACCAACAACACTGATGAAGACCACCTGACCAACAACACTGATGAAGACCACTTGACCAACAACACTGAGGAAGACCACCTGACCAACAACACTGAGGAAGACCACATGACCAACAACACTGATGAAGACCACTTGACCAACAACACTGAGGAAGACCACCTGACCAACACTGATGAAGACCACCTGACCAACAACACTGAGGAAGACCACCTGACCAACAACACTGATGAACACCTGACCAACAACACTGATGAAGACCACATGACCAACAACACTGAGGAAGACCACCTGACCAACAACACTGAGGAAGACCACATGACCAACAACACTGAGGAAGAACACCTGACCACCAACACTGAGGAAGACCACCTGACCAAACAACACTGAGGAAGACCACATGACCAGCAACACTGAGGAAGACCACCTGACCAACAACACTGAGGAAGACCACATGACCAGCAACACTGAGGAAGACCACCTNTCTGTAACATAGAACCCAATGGTTCTGTAACATAGAACCCAACGGTTCTGTAACACAGAACCCAACAGTTCTGTAATATAAAACCCAATGGTACTGTAACATAGAACCCAACAGTTCTGTAATATAAAACCCAATGGTTCTGTAACATAGAACCCAACAGCTCTGTAACATAGAACCCAACGGTTCTGTAACATAGAACCCAACGGTTCTGTACTTTAGAACCCAACAATTCTGTAACATAGGACCCAAGGGTTCTGTAACATAGAACCCAACGGTTCTGTAACACAGAACCCAACAGTTCTGTAATATAAAACCCAATGGTACTGTAACATAGAACCCAACAGCTCTGTAACATAGAACCCAACGGTTCTGTAACATAGAACCCAACAGCTCTGTAACATAGAAC
>NW_013953300.1:96477-97144 GCF_001266775.1 Austrofundulus limnaeus
ATTAAAATATTAAAATATTAAAATATTGAAATGTTAAAATGTTCAGTTACTAAAATGTTAAAATGTTAAAATTTGTCACATAATGTCAGTTGGACTTTGTAGGAACCAGAGGTTCTGGTGGACTTTCATCATAACAGAGTTTAATGCTGATTTACTGGGTTTCCTGGTCTTCCTGGTTCTCCTCGAGCTCCATCCTGACCCGTGGATCCCTGCAAACACAGAGACACAGAGAGGCTGAGAGTGGGTCCAATCAGCTGGTTTCCTGAACACGCCTGCTCATTTCCTCAGAGCCACCGTATCAGCGCCTGATCCGGTTTGATCTGGTCCCATCGGAGGAAACGCTCTGCTGATATTGGTCAGAACTCTGTTTGTGTTCAGGGCTCTGCTGCAGAAAGTTCAGAACCAGCAGGATGGCTTTTAAAGAGTTGAATTTTTTTCTTCTGGTTCTGGTTCTGATAACCCACTCAGCATAACAAAAACTCAAGCTTTTTTCCAATATTTCTGTTTTATTTTCCCAGAAACTTTTCTGTTCTTTAACTTTTTGTTGTTTCAGATGACTTCAGACTCAAATAATCAGATGTTTCAGATGTTTAATGTCAGATGAGCTGTAAACATTTGAGATAAATAAAACCACTCTGAGAGTAAAGCAGAGGAACAGCCTCAACAC
>NW_013953300.1:97695-100487 GCF_001266775.1 Austrofundulus limnaeus
GATGATGAAGATGATGTGTGTCATGTGCAGATGAAGGTGTTATTGGTGATGATGATGATGATGAAGATGATGAAGATGATGATGATGATGATGATGATGAAGATGATGTGTGTCATGTGCAGATGAAGGTGTTATTGGTGATGATGATGATGATGAAGATGATGAAGATGATGATGATGATGATGATGATGAAGATGATGTGTGTCATGTGCAGATGAAGGTGTTATTGGTGATGATGATGATGATGAAGATGGTACCTGCTCTCCATCCACTCCATCCAGCCCGTCCTCTCCATTTTCTCCCTGCAACATGAAACCACAGCTGGAGATGAGACCTTATCGGGTCCAGACCCTCCTGATCTGGTTCAGAACCAGAACCTGTGACCTCGGCCGGTCCGACTCACCCGGTTCCCCCTCAGGCCTCGGTTCCCCTGCAGAGACAAGCAGCTGAAGTCAGAGTGGTTTTTATCAGACCTGGAGGCACCGAGAACTGATCTGTACCTTCTGTCCTCTGAGTCCAGGACAGCCTTGGACACCTGAAGGTCCACTGGGTCCAGACTTGCCCCGGTCTCCCTGCAGAGATCAGAATCCAGCATCAGAACAGAACCGGAGCTCCTGTGTCAGACTCAGCCTGGGGCTTCAGACTGACTCTGACGGAGCTGAGGAGAAGTAAGACCTGGTTCCTGCTCGCTGCTCAGGACTTCAGTGTGGGTTAAAGTCAGACACTCACAGAGACGCCTTCCTCTCCTGGGAACCCGGGGTAACCGTTGTGTCCCGACACGCCCTGTTCACAAAACACACAAACCACTTCACTGTCCCCGGAGCTGTCGTTAAAACACACATTTATTCTCACGATAAACAAGAGTTCAGCTTTTATTTCTTCACATCTTGATTCATTCCTTCAGGTAAAAACGGTTCAGTTTCCTCTGCCTTCAATCTAATGAAGTAAAAAGATAAAGCCTTCAGCTGTTTTTAGGAGGAATAAAATGATGAACTTCCTGTTTTAGAGTGAAAAACTGGATTTATCAGGATCAAGGATCAGGTTTCAGAGGGAACTGTTGATCTTTGGACCCTGGAATCCATCAAACCTGAGGCCGGTTCTGCTCCTGACACATTTTCTGTTTTTAAAGTTTAAACGTGTGTGCTGCCGTCACCTTTGGCCCCGGGGGGCCCCGGGAGCCTCGGACCCCTTCGTGCCCCGAACATTTACACATGACGCCGCAGCACTCCCGGTCCGACACGCCGTCCTGCAGAGAAACGAGTTTGTTGGAGTTCTTTCTGCAGTTCTGTTGGAGCTGCAGCAGGTCAGCCTTTAGGACCTACGATCTGTTTGAGGATGGTGCTGCCCACGCTCGGCATGCCGATGCTCAGAGGCAGTTTGTATCCGAAGCCTCGACCGAACTCCACCATCTGCAGCTGAGCGGCGTCTCGAGCTCCTTCCAGAGCCACCACAAGCAGAGCGCTGACTCCTGCAGAGAAACAGCTCCGGCTGTCACACCACAGCAGCTTCAACAATCACATGGTCTGCGTGCAGATCTACTGGGACATGTGTGGATGCACACTCACTGTGAACCTAGTGATTAGACAGAAAATAGACCCTATACAAGTCATGAAATGTGCATCATCAGTCTGCATCAGTCGTCTAAAGCCTCATCATGTGAGGAAGGTGACAGGTCGGGCGGTTCTGTTTCGGTGTTTACCGGACTGTCGCAGCAGCTCAGATTCATTCTCCAGAGTCATCACATCTTCATCCAGTCCGTCAGAGAAAATCACCAGAACCTGAGGAGAAGGTGGGTCACATGATCACTCAGGACCCGGTGCCACGCAATGCAAGAGTTCGGCTCTTAGGAGGTTAAACTAAACCATCTGACAGCATCGATACAAACCACCCTCCACATGTTTCCTTTAGTTTTAGTTTTACCTGCTAATGACACGAGTAAACAGCTAAAATACTGTTATAGTAGCTGAAAATGGTCTGAAAAGATCAACATGTCACCAGCGAAACAGAGAATCTCTCCTGTTGTTCATGAGTACAAACATTTCTGATCAATGATAATAATTAATAAAAATCCTGAACTTTAAATGACAGACGAGTTTTTTCTGAGCTCCAACTTGTGTTTGACAGATAAAAACAAGCCTTGATGAAAAACCAACAGGAGAGGACAGCAGCTCGGTTAGAAATGAAGTCAGGGAGTTTATGTTGCAGATCAAAGGAGTCTGCAGACCGTTATCATGACTCCATCCTGATACAGCTTCTTTTCATTAGCCGAACATTAGCCGAACATTAGCTGAACATTAGCCGAACATTAGGTGAACATTAGGTGAACATTAGGTGAACATTAGCCGAACATTAGCCGAACATTAGCCGAACATTAGGTGAACATTAGGTGAACATTAGCCGAACATTAGGTGAACATTAGGTGAACATTAGCCGAACATTAGCCGAACATTAGGTGAACATTAGCCGAACATTAGCCGAACATTAGGTGAACATTAGGTGAACATTAGGTGAACATTAGGTGAACATTAGCCGAACATTAGGTGAATATTAGCCGAACATTAGCCGAACATTAGCCGAACATTAGGTGAACATTAGCCGAACATTAGCTGAACATTAGCCGAACATTAGGTGAACATTAGCTGAACATTAGCCGAACATTAGCCGAACATTAGCCGAACATTAGGTGAACATTAGGTGAACATTAGCTGAACATTAGCCAAACATTAGCCGAACATTAGGTGAACATTAGCTGAACATTAGGTGAACATTAGGTGAACATTAGCTGAACATTA